>NW_024713984.1:5000-72500 GCF_018991925.1 Homarus americanus
AGTTAGGTGGATGAGTCATGGGTAAGGAACCATTTAGGTGGTGAATCATGGGTGAGGGACCAGTTAGGTGGATGAGTCACGGTTGAGAGACCAGTTAGGTGGATGAGTCATGGGTGAGGAACCATTTAGGTGAGTGAGTCACGGATGAGAGACCAGTTAGGTGGATGAGTCAGTGGGTGAGGTAATTGTTATGTGGATGAGTCATGGGTGAGGTGGTAATAGCTTGGTGGATGAGTCATGGGTGAGATACCAGGTAGGTGCATGAGTCATGGGTGAGGTAATAGCGTGGATGAGTCATGGGTGAGGTAATAATAGGTGGATGAGTCATGGGTGAGATACCAGGTAGGTGCATGAGTCATGGCAGGTAATATTATGTGGATGAGTCAAGTGGGTGAGGTAATAGTTAGGTGGATGAGTCATGGGTGAGATACCAGGTAGGTGGATGAATCGTGGGTGAGGTAATAGTTATGTGGATGAGTCATGGGTGAGGTAATAGTTAGGTGGATGAGTCATGGGTGAGATACCAGGTAGGTGGATGAATCATGGGTGAGGTAATAGTTATGTGGATGAGTCATGGGTGAGGTAATAGTTATGTGGATGAGTCATGGGTGAGGTAATAGTGAGGTGGATGAGTCATGATTGAGAGACCAGTTAGGTGGATGAGTCATGGGTGAGGAACCATTTAGGTGGTGAATCATGGGTGAGGGACCAGTTAGGTGGATGAGTCATGGGTAAGGTAATAGTTAGGTGGATGAGTCATGGGTGAGATACCGGTAGGTGCATGAGTCATGGGTGAGGGACCAGTTGGTTGGATGAGTCACGGATGAAGGATCAATTAGTTGAATGAATCATGGTTGAGAGACCAGTTAGGGTGGATGAGTCATGGGTGAGGAACCATTTAGGTGGTGAATCATGGGTGAGGGACCAGTTAGGTGGATGAGTCATGGGTAAGGTAATAGTTAGGTGGATGAGTCATGGTGATACCAGGTAGGTGCATGAGTCATGGGTGGGGGACCAAAGTTGGATGTGAGTCACGGATGAAGGATCAATTAGTTGAATGAGTCATGGTTGAGAGACCAGTTAGGTGGATGAGTCATGGGTGAGATACCAGGTAGGTGCATGAGTCATGGGTGAGGGACCAGTTAGGTGGATGAGTCATGGGTAAGGTAATAGTTAGGTGGATGAGTCATGGGTGAGATACCAGGTAGGTGCATGAGTCATGGGTGAGGGACCAGTTAGGTGGATGAGTCATGGGTAAGGTAATAGTTAGGTGGATGAGTCATGGGTGAGATACCAGGGAGGTGCATGAGTCATGGGTGAGGGACCAGTTAGTTGGATGAGTCACGGATGAAGGATCAATTAGTTGAATGAGTCATGGTTGAGAGACCAGTTAGGTGGATGAGTCATGGGTGAGGAACCATTTAGGTGGTGAATCATGGGTGAGGGACCAGTTAGGTGGATGAGTCATGAGTGAGGAACCAGTTAGGTGGGTGAGTCACGGTTGAGAGACCAGTTAGGTGGATGAGTCATGAGTGAGGAACCAGTTAGGTGGGTGAGTCATGGATGAGAGACCAGTTAGGTGGATGAGGTACTGATGCACTATCAGTTAGGTGGATGAGTCACGGATGAATGATGAGTTGGGTAGATGAGTTACGGATGAAGGACCAGTTAGGTGGATGAGTTACGGATGGGAGACCAAATTCTGAGAAGGTTCGTGCGATTGGAAATGTTCCTCGTTAAATTGTGTTGACGCTTTTAATTGGCTCTCTTAAGCTACGTCACGAGGTTCAGTTCAGACTCTGTGATTCGACGGTAACAACAACAACAACAAATCACCTCTACGACCAATCACTCCATCCAACACCCCCAATCAGCTCATCCATCAACAACCCAATCTCATATTTTTTTTATTTTACTTTGGTACAGTCAGACAATTCTTTCCCCAATCGTCCTGGCGTTCTCTTCATTCCAATCACCCAACCTCCTCCTCCAATCAACAATCACCCACCCTCCTCCACCACCCACCTCCTCCAATCACCCACCCACCCTCCAATCACCCAACCTCCTCTCCAATCACCCACCTCCTCCAATCACTCACCCTCCTCCAATCACCCACCCTCCTCCAATCACCCACCCTCCTCCAATCACTCCTCTAATCACCCAACCACCCTCCAATCACCCAACCTCCTCCAATCATCCACCCTCCAATCACCCACCCTCCTCCAATCAACCACCTCCTCCAATCAACCACCCTCCTCCAATCACCCACCCTCCTCCAATCACCCACCTCCTCCAATCACCCACCTCCTCCAATCACCACCTCCTCCAATCACCCACCTCCTCCAATCACCCACCCTCCTCCTCCACCCAATCTCTCCTCCAATCACCCACCCTCCAATCACCCACCTCCTCCAATCACCCAACCTCCTCCTCCAATCATCCACCTCCTCCAATCACCCACCTCCTCCAATCACACACCCACCCTCCAATCACCCACCCTCCTCCAATCACCCACCCTCCTCCAATCACCCACCCTCCTCCAATCACTCCTCCTCCTCCAATCACCCAACCTCCTCCTCCAATCTTAGTCAGGGGAAGAGACAAAACAATATGTAACGTAAGAATCTTTTAAGGACGGGGTGACAGCAGGTTGTTTGACGGCTCTATTCAGATCCCCTCGCGGCCTGATCCCTTATGTAACACCGGGGAGGTAGACCATGGTGTGGATAGACCGTCCATCTGTCTATTTTGGTGTGGATATGGATGGATAGATAGATAGATAGATAGATAGATAGATAGATAGATAGATAGATACATAGATAGATAGATAGATAGACCAGGTACAATGACCCACAGGGAAAAAAATAATTAACCCATGAACTATTAATACCCAAGTCTACCTTCTGCTGCTACTGTACAGGTCTGTTACCTCACCACCATCTGTTACAGCTCTACCTTCCTGTGGGTATTACTGTGGCACCCGTAACCTCCCCTCACCCCTCCTCTCACCCCAGCTCCTCCCCTCACCCCAGCCTCCCACCCCAGCCTCCTCCTCACTCCAGCCTCCCTCACCCCAGCCCCTCCCTTCACCCTAGCTCCTCCTCCCACCCCAACCCCCTCCCCTCACCCCACCCTTTCTCTTCACCCCAACTTCCCTTCCACCTCTTCCCCCCAAGACCATAGGGGGGGATTGGATCACTAGTGGCCGTGGGGGTAGTGAGGGGGGGGGAGCCATAGAGGGGGAGGGGTGAGGGGTAGGAAGATTACTGTACTAACCTCTCACAATCTGGCTGCAATACCGCTCGATTCTCTTTCAATTACGGCAGGACCATCTGTTATGGCTTTATGTAACTATTGGCTGAGTGATTGGTGTGTGTTGCCATAGTAGGGAAGGGGATTGGATCGTTTCCAGGTATAGGGGATTGTAAGATTAGCGTACGAATGTCTTTAAGATAATCCGGCGACTACATTGCTCAATTTCACCTTCTCCTCCTCCTCCCCCTCCTTCCCTTCCCCTCCTCTCCCTCTCCCTCTCCCTCTCTTTCTATTATGCCTGGACCATCTGTTAAGTCTTTGTATAACTATGGGTGATAAGATTACCTTGTGTAAACGAAGATCAAGGGGTCAGCACCCTAGGGAATTGGAATCACCTATAACCCTTCTCTTCTTCTTCTTCCTCCTCCTCCTCCTCCTCCTCCTCCTCCTCCTCCTCCTCCTCCTCCTCCTCCTCTCTGTGCAAGTGTCTCTGAACCAACCCACCACCATCATAACCACCATCCCCAACCTATAGCCACAACCATACCAACACAACCACCAACCACCACCACCATTAGTTACTAGTGGTAGCAAACTCCTCCTCCCAGAATATGATAAATCTGTTGCCATATGTCTTTGTTTGTGGGCGCAGGAGTGGTATATGAATGTGTGGTGGGTAGATGTGAGATGTGGTGGGTGGATGAGAGAGATGGTGGGTGGATGTGGGAGAAGGATGTGAGGGGTTGAAATGACTCTGAGGGGGTGAAAGAAGGAGGTGGAAAAATAAGGAAGTAGTGAGACAAGAGGTAGGTAAGAGGTGAAAGTAAACAGGGGAGGAGGAGTGGGGAAGGAAAACAGTGGTTAACTGGAATGGTAGAGTGTCTCAGTGTTGTGAGTAGAATGACTGTTGGGAGGATCAGTGGGTCGAGAGTGGAGAGCAGATTACGTGGTCAGAGTTGGATTTTAGCGGATTGGAGTGATGGAGGTGATGAGAGAATGAAGTCAGGTGTTGGAGGGATGATTCGAGGCATTGGAGATGTTCAGGTGTTGGATGATGATTCAGGATGTTGGAAGATGATTCCAGGATGTTGGAGATGATTCAGGAGTGTTGGATGATGATTCAGGATGTTGGAGGAGTTGATTCGGTGTTGGAGGATGATTCAGAGTTGGAGATGATTCAGGATGATTCGGATGTTGGAGGATGATTCAGGATGTTGGCAGATGATTCAGGATGTTGGATGGTCAGGATGTTGGAAGTGATTCAGGGTGTTGGAGATGGTTCGAGATGTTGGAGGATGATTCGGGGGTGTTGGAGGATGGTTCGGAATGTTGGAGTTTGATTCGGGGTGTTGGATGATAATTCGAGATGTTGGAGGATGATTCTGGATGTTGTAGTTTAGGTTTGGAGGATGGGTTTAAGTAGGAGTGGAGGATGGAGGAAGCGGACTTAGATTTGGGATAAAGAAGAAGGAGGAAGGAAAGGTTAAAGGAAGATTAGGAAGAGGAAGAAGGAGGGAGAAGGAGGAGGGAGGATAAGAAGGTTTGAGAGTAGGAGTGGAGGAAGGAGGGGTACAAGAGAGAACGAGAGAGAGAAGGAAGGAAGGATCAAGTAGAAGGAATAAGGGGGGAAGGATCAAGTAGAAGGAATAGGGAGGGAAGGATCAAGTAGAAGGAATAGGGAGGGAGGTATCAAGTAGAAGGAATAGGGAGGGAAGGATCAAGTAGAAGGAATAGGGAGGGAGGGACCAAGTAGAAGGAATAGGGAGGGAGGGATCAAGTAGAAGGAATAGGGAGGGAGGGATCAAGTAGAAGGAATAGGGAGGGAGGGGTCAAGTAGAAGGAATAGGGAGGGAGGGATCAAGTAGAAGGAATAGGGAGGGAAGGATCAAGTAGAAGGAATAGGGAGGGAGGGACCAAGTAAAAGGAATAGGGAGGGAGGGATCAAGTAGAAGGAATAGGGAGGGAGGGACCAAGTAGAAGGAATAGAGAGGGATTGAAGAAGCGATGGAGACTGGTTATAATGAGGCAGGTGAATCCCAGACGGAGGTAAGTAGGTGGTGGGGACTGGGAGAGAATCTTATACCAGGCTTGTATGGGCGGGCGGATGGTGTTGAGAAGGGCGACACTATACTCTAGCTAGGCCTGGTGGTGGTGTTAGTGGTGAGGGTGGTGGTAGGGGTGGTGTTGGTGGTAGGGTGTGGTGTTAGACGTGGTGGTAGGGGAAGGCTGCCGTTGGTTTGGATGGGGTAGAAGGTACAGTATGTCTCACTAAGAGGATAGGAGATGAGAGAGGGGGATTGTCTCATATGGAGGAGAGGAGGAACGATGAGTGGTGTTAGAGAAAGAGGAGGAGGAAGAGAGGAAGAAGAAAGTTACAAATGTGGAGGAATTTTGTCATAGGAGGAAGCGAAAGAGGAATGGTGGAAGGAGGAGGAGGAGAAGGAAGTAAGGTAAAAAAAATAAAAAATGAATTAAGATAATGTAGGAGGAATAAGGAGGAAGAGGAGGAGGGGTGACACGTAAAAAAAATAATAATAAATGAGAATGTTATCTTAGGAGGGGTAAGGAAGAAGAAGGAAGAGGAGTAACTCAAGTAAAAAAAAAAGCGTAAGGCTCAGCCAGTTGTTGTGATCTGAAAAACAAAGCCGGCATTGTACCCTTGGAGATTATAAACACACTTCTCCTTGTTTTCCTCTTTCATATCTTGTTATTGTAGGTCCCCACCCCCTCCCCCTCCTACCCCCAAGGTATATGAATCCCCCATCACTTACTCCTTTTGTGTTCCTGTGTTGATCAGTCACCCGTGTCTAACATAGGAACACTTGTTATTGTGAAGGTCTGCTAAAGTTCCCTCGTGTTACACATCTTGGGTAACCTGTAGATGAGACACTCCCACATTTATTTTATTTATATCACCTGATGATTAAACACCCTAACGCTAACCTTGGAAGGGGTGAAGTTAGGTTAGGTTAGGTTAGGTTAGGTTTGGTTTGGTTTGGTTTGGTTTGGTTTGGTTAGGTTAGGTTAGGTTAGGTTAGGTTAGGTTAGGTTAGGTTTGGTTAGGTTGGAGTTGGAGTTTGGTTTGGTTTGGTTTGGTTTGGTTTGGTTAGGTTAGGTTAGGTTAGGTTAGGTTAGGTTAGGTTAGGTTTGGTTAGGTTAGGTTAGGTTAGGTTAGGTTTACTATGGCTACTTTTAGGGTGTTTAAACATCAGGTGAAATATACTTAAGTTGCCTAATCGAAAATTGATCCACTTCAACACGGCAGCTGGTTTCATTGCCTTTGATTCTGTAAGAACTATCATTTTCTATTTCCTCCTCCTCCTCCTCCTCCTCCTCCTCCTCCTCCTCTCAGATTTCCAGGGAGAGGAAATTTACATCCTCAGGCATTGCGTCGTCACCAAGACAAACCAATTCCATCATGAGTTGTGCTAGCTTCATCACAAGATAAAGTGATTTCGTGTATACTATTGAAGTCAGTCTCTCTCTCTCTCTCTCTCTCTCTCTCTCTCTCTCTCTCTCTCTCTCTCTCTCTCTCTCTCTCTCTCTCTCTCTCTCTCTCTCTCTCTCTCTCTCTCTCTCTCTCTCTCTCTCTCTCTCTCTCTCTCTCTCTCTCTCCAGCATATTGAGGAATTCCATCAGGACTCTGCTTGTGGTTCCTCTGTCGGATATTTCCTACAGAATGATGAGGTGGGGCGGTAGGGGGGAAGTGGGGTATCCCCTGACAAAATCCCACCAGACAATTTCCCAAAACAAATTCCCACAAGACAAATTTCCCCAAACATTGCCCCACGACGTAATATCTCTTACACAAAATCCCATCACTAAAAATAACGAGACAAAATCCTACCAGCACACTTTTTACTTCTTTTTTTTTCAGTACATAAAATCCTGTTAGTTTAGATGAGATTTTGTCTTGTAACGCTGAGGGAGATACCTGGCCCGCGTTCCCAGCAGCATGAGACCGGCTCTGTGTGTTATAATATACCTTCCGGGAGAGCTCAGTGAAGCGTTCCCCATCCACTGTTTGCTCCAGCCTCATAGATCACCTGGGAGACGTATAGGCAGGTGGACACACTTACATCATCACCACCACCACCACAGTCTGTTCCCCAAGTTGTCAGTCTGGCTGGACGTGGTGGTGACAGTCTTATTGATGGATATTGGTGGCGTGAAAGTGATAGTCCAGTGTTGTCAGGGTGGTCAGGGTGTCACAAGGTTGTCAGTGTAGTACATAATGAGACGTGTAGTTATTGTATGGTAGTTTTAATTAATTATCGATGACATGACTCAGTTCCTCCTGTTCTGACTGATGGATCATTTTCCCCCACACAATTGATGGTGTTTCAAGTACACCTTAAACCGAGTGATCAGTTCGTGCTCACCTGTAGTTAATTAGCGCAGTGTGTGTGTGTGTGTGTGTTCTAAGGTATGGTGGAGGAGAGGACCTATACAGTATATTCTGCAGGCTCTGAAGCGGCTGGCTATTTGGACGTGTCAAGTAGTGTCAACATGAAGGAGGTGAAGTGCTTGTCTCGTGGACCTTCTACACACACACACACACACACACACACACACACACACACATGCTTACAATATTAGGGCCGTGACGGGGAAACATTTTTTGGTCGTAGTTAAATGGTTGATTCTCGTTCTGTCTTTGATCACTCGGCCGGGAGATGAAACATGCGATGAAATGAGGCCTTCAAATTGGATTATTTTTTGTTATTGCCATTTTCCGGTTCATTATTTGACAGATTACCAAGTTGGGTGTTTTGTTATTATTGTCATTATTATTGTTTATTATTATTATTATTATTATTATTATTATTAGCTAATGATTGAACACCCTTACGCTAACCTGACCTAACCAAATGTAATGCTTACGTGAACAACATCCACCAGTCAGGTCATAAAGGCAGGGTTTGTACCGACTAAACGCCGCCAGAAAACAAAACATGAAATTGAAAATATTTATCATAATTTTAGCAGCAAATTAATTTATGGACGCTGGGGGGAAAACCCTGATGAATTAATTAATGCGAAGGAGATAATTAAATATAAATTAAATTGAGAATAAATATTAACAAAAAACATATATTTTATTAATACTTAAGAAGAAATTGAAAGTATATAGCGTGAATAATAATAAATAATAATGATAATGAAGGTTATTTTATTAGATTATTATTTTATATTGATGGTAACACAAAACAAAAGTCGGCAATTAAACCAAATTCGTGATTGTTAATTAGCTTTTTTTTATGGAAACGTTGTACAATTCCACACGGGCTGTACTGTTGTGTTTGTGCCCCGCCCTGGATGAGCGGGGGAACTGTTGGGGTTATGTTAGTTGTGTCTCTGTCTGTCTGTCTCTGTCTGTCTGTTTATGTCTGCTTCTGTGTGTCTGTCTGTCTCTCTGTGTCTGTCGGTCTGTCAGCCCGAGTGTAACGTATCAATATTTGAAGGAAAAAAAATTCCAAACCTAATCAGCGGCAGAATTTTAAAGAGGAATGATGGGAGGGAAACATTCTGATTTCCCTTCAACTTTGTGGGAATCAATTTAACTTGGAAGGATTAGCATAATTGTAGGTGGTGGCTATACTGGCTGGCCGGGAACCTCCTCTCCCAGCTGGCCCGGTCACACTCCCTCCCACCCCCACTACCCACACCCCTCCCTCCCCCCCCCTCCCTCCTCCCACTCTATCCTCGTGACGGTGGTGCCGTGGGAGGACCGGGGGTTGTTGTTGTTGTTGTTGCTGTTGTTGTTGTTGTTGTTGTTGTTGTTGCTGTTGTTGTTGTTGTTGTTGTTTGTTGTTGCTGTTGTTGTTGTTTGTTGTTGTTGTGTATGATTACGGAGGCATACATGTGTATATACTCTCTCTCTCTCTCTCTCCCTCATTTATATATTTACAGTACATCGTGTGTCATAATTTATGCTATATAACTTACTAATTTTTTTTTCTATTTCAGGTAATGATCGTTATCGAGCAGCTGCGACTAGTAAGTGTAGTGTGTGTGTGTGTGTGTGTGTGTGTGTGTGTGTGTGTGTGTGTGTGTTGACAAGGTCCTCGCTAAATGTTCAGGAAATCGAAGGAGACCCAAAGAGGATTCGAAAGAGGCTGCATGGAGATCAATAGTGGCCGAGGCTCACTACACTACACTACAGTACACATATCTGTAGAAATTACATAAGCTTGATTTATTTTATTTTTATTTTTATTTTTTCATCAGATTAATGAAGGTTTTGCTCTTACCAACCCACGTGTGTGTGTGTGTGTGTGTGTGTGTGTGTGTGTCTGTGTGTGTGTGTGTGTGTGAGTGTGTGTGCTGCTTTTACTGAATGGCAGAACAACCCTCAGTCTGGACCAAAGCTGATACCTTCCACAAGAAGAAAGCGGCAGCCCAGCAATTTAAAGAACGACTGGCTTAAAAATAAAGCATGTGAAGGACAAAAACTTGCACATCAGCACAAAATGCGTGAATTTTTCATTTCCACTAAAACATTTTATGGGCCAGTCACTAATGGCGCAGCCCCCCTCTGCTCATCTGACTGTAACCTCATAATGAAAGACGATGGAGGCCTCCTTCAGCACTGGAAAGAGCACGACCATTCATTGCTCAACCGAAACACCATGTGGATGTCCTGACTACCCAGCAGTCCCTCAGCATCCAGAGCTGACCCACCTCAACTATCCTCCATCCCTGGATGAGTTAGCTACTGCCATGAAACAGATGAAAAATAACAAAGCCTCAGGGCATGATGGAATCCCAGTCGAGTTTTATAAAGCAGGAGGACCTCTGCTTACCAGCTGTCTCCACTCTCTCCTGGAGAATATATGGGAAAAGGAGGAAATCCCCCAAGCTCTTAAAGACGCCTTCATTGTCAATATTTATAAGAACAAGGAAGACCGGTCAGACTGTGGCAACTACTGTGGGATCTCGCTGCTGTCCGTAGCTGGCAAGATTATCGCCCGAGTCCTCTAAACAGACTTCTTCCTGAGGCGAAAAAACTTCCTCCCAGAATCACGTGGCACCACTGACATGATCTTTGCTGCCCGCCAGATACAGGAAAAGTGCAGAAAACAGCGTCGTGACCTGTACTTGGCTTTCATCGACCTAACCAAGGCCTTCGACTCGGTCAACAGCCGTTTTGGCTGGCCACTAAAATTCATCGCCATTGTGAGGCAACTCCACGATGCCATGAATGGCAGTGTCCTGCACAACGGCACCCAGTCAGAGTTCTTCCCCATCCAAACAGGGGTTCAACAAGGTTGTGTACTGGCACCAACTCTCTTTTCCATCTTCTTGGCTGCCTTCCTTACTCGTGCCAGTGCTAATTTAGTCAGCAGGGTGAACATCGAGTACCGGGTGAAGGGGAGTCTTTTCAACATAAGACGACTCCAGGCAAGAACATAGGTGTCGACAGCTTCCAATACTGAACTTCAGTATGCATACGACCTCACCCTTGTTGCTCACACTGAACACGACCTACAGGAGTTCCTGAACATCTACGCAGACGCGTTTGCACACTTCGGCCTTGAGGTGAATGTACCCAAGACTCAGATTCTCTTTCAACCTGCCCCTGGTTCGGACACACCTCCAGCTTAACGGTACTACCCTCTCTAATGGTGCCCATTTTCGGTATCTCGGCTCCCACCTGTCCACCACCGCTGACATCGATGAAGAGGTTCAGCATCGGATCAGATGTGCATCTCAAGCCTTTGGCAGTCTCCAAAATCGTGTCTTCAGCTGCCGGGAGCTGAAATTATCCACAAAGCTGCACGTATATCAGAGTGGTCCTCCCCACTCTGCTATATGGCAGTGATACATGGGTCACATACAGGAGGCACCTCAGCAGGAGCAGCGCCTGAATAGGTCTTGACCCTACGGTGGTCAGGGATGTAGTGTGTGTGTGTGTTTTGTAAATGGGTGTACATACTGTATATGGATGTACTTGAAAATGTGTGTGTGAAAGCATTTGTGTGTATCTGCCTAAGTCAGTCAACCATGTGACGTCTCAGTTCCATCATCTTCGTCGTCGTCGTCGTCGTCGTCATCATCATCATCATCATCATCATCATCATCATCATCATCAAATTAAATGTTTCGTATAAATGAGGTCAATAAAAGACTCCACTCCGCCGTACAGCAATTTACCGATACTCTCTTTTACCAGCTGAGAGAGAGAGAGGGGTCAGTGGTCTTGTCCCCTAGTAGCTTAATGTCTATAAGAGGCTTGTGTTCTCCTCCTCTCTCCACCACCCCTCTTCCTCCTCCTCCTCCCCTCCACCACCCCTCTTCCTCCTCCTCCTCCACCACCCCTTTCCTCCTCCTCCACCACCCCTCCTCCTCCTCCTCCTCCACCACCCCTTTCCTCCTCCCCCCTCCACCACCCTCTTCCTCCCTCCTCCACCACCTCTCTTCCTCCTCCTCCTCCACCACCCTCCTCCTCCTCCCCCTCCACCACCCTCTTCCTCCACCACCACCACCACCCTCTTCCTCCTCCTCCACACCACCACCACCCCTCTTCCTCCTCCACCCGGACATTAACCTAATTGAATAAGTAAATGGTCAGTCACCTTCTTGTTGTCAGGAGGGAAAATAGAATGGCTTAATCGGTGTGGGTGTTTGTGGTCTAAAGGGTTTTACGTTGTTTTAAGTAAATCTGTTTGTGTGGTGGTGTGTTTGTGTGGTGGTGTGTTTGTGTGGTGGTGTGTTGTGTGAGGATAGTGTTTTTGTGTGTGTGTGTTTGTGGGAGGATAGTGTGTGGGAGTGTGTTTGGAGTGGTGGTGTGTTTGTGAGTGATAGTGTTTTTGTGTGGTGGTGTGTTTGTGTGAGTGATAGTGTTGTGGTGGTGTGTTTTGTGTGGAGTGATAGTGTTTTGTGTGGTGTTGTGTTTGTGTGGTGGTGTGTTTGTGGGAGGAAGTGTTTGTGTGTGGTGGTGTGTTTTGTGGTGGTGTGTTTGTATGGGAGTGATAGTGTTTTTGTGTGGTGGTGTGTTTGTATGGAGTGATAGTGTTTGTGTGGTGGTGTGTTTGTGTGGAGTGATAGTGTTTTTGTGTGGTGGTGTGTTTGTGTGGAGTGATAGTGTTGTGTGGTGGTGTGTTTGTGAGTGATAGTGTTTTGTGTGGTGGTGTGTTTGTGTGGTGGTGGTTTGTGTGTCCTGTGTGTCTTATTCTATCCAGGTGGTGTTGTGTGGAGATGAAAGTCCACCATGATGCATAAAACACTTTTATTCTCCACTGAAAGTTGTCCATAAGTTAAGGTCACTGTAATCGCTCTCTCGTGTGTGTCCCTCCCTGTTTGTGTGTTTGTGTGTGTGTACCTCCCTGTCTGTGTGTTTGTGTGTACCTCCCTGTCTGTGTGTTTCTCCTGTCTGTGTGTTTGTGTGTGTGTATCTCCCTGTCTGTGTGTACCTCCCTGTCTGTGTGTTTGTGTGTGTGTATCTCCTGTCTGTGTGTACCTCCCTGTCTGTGTGTGTTTCTCCCTGTTTGTGTGTACCTCCCTGTCCGTGTGTTTGTGTGTGTATCTCCCTGCTGTGTGTACCTCCCTGTCTGTGTGTTTGTGTGTGTGTATGTGTGTACCTCCCTGTCTGTGTGTGTTTGTGTGTACCTCCCTGTCTGTGTGTTTCTCCCTGTTCGTGTGTACCTCCCTGTCTGTGTGTTTGTGTGTACCTCCCTGTCTGTGTGTTTCTCCCGTCTGTGTGTTTCTCCCTGTCTGTGTGTACCTCCCCTGTCTGTGTGTTTGTGTGTACCTCCCTTCGTCTGTGTGTACCTCCCTGTCTGTGTGTTTGTGTGTTTCTCCCTGTCTGTGTGTACCTCCCTGTCTGTGTGTTTGTGTGTACCTCCCTGTCTGTGTGTTTGTGTGTGTGTGTACCTCCCTGTCTGTCTGTGTGTGTGTTGGTTTGTGTGTGTCTGTGTAAAATGTACTCAAACACTGACACCGAATATATTTACCTTCCACCAGTGAGGTTCGAACCCTGGGCCCCCATTGTTCAGGTCAAGAACCCTAGCCCCCAGGCCACGAGTACACAATATGATTTCCGGATATTCGGTTTATAATGACCGAATAGACTGGGCAGCTCTTTCGTAAACACGTTGGCCTGTGGGATAGACCTCTCAACTACCACCCTAGGGACCCGCGTTCGACCCCCGTTGTTTTGTATATAAGGTGTGGTGTTATATTTTCCTGTTATATACCATTGTTTTTCATGGGGATATCTTAGGCTGGGGAAACTATTTTATTTTATTTTGTAGTCTTACGTTTTGCTGTATAGTTTAAGTTTGGCGTTACATTACATTTCTGGTTTTATTATCATTGAGGTTAAATTGTATTAAATGAATTATATTACCTTTATTTTCATTTACTTTTCTCTAATGATGAAAAACAACAACGGTGTTAACTTCCATTGCTGTAAATAATATATAATTATGTTGGTAGGTGGTGGTGTGCCTGTGTTTATTCCCCTACCCACGCTTTATCCTCCTTCCTACCTACCCACGCCTTATCCCTCCTTCCCTACCTACCCACGCTTTATCCCTCCCTTCCCTACCTCCCACGCTATCCTCCTTCCCTACCTACCCACGCTTTATCCTCCTTCCCTACCTACCCTTTATCCTCCTTCCCTACCTACCCACGCTTTATCCCTCCTCCTACCTACCCACCTTTATCCCTCCTTCCCTACCTACCCACGCTTTATCCTCCTCCCTTCCCTACCTACCCACGCTTTATCCCTCCTTTCCCCACCTACCCACGCTTTATCCCTCCTTCCCACCTACCCACGCTTTATCCTCCTTCCCTACCTACCCACCTTTATCCCTCCTTCCCCTACCTACCCACCTTTATCTCCTCCTTCCCACCTACCCACCCTTTATCCCTCCCTACCTACCCATGCTTTATCCCTCCTTCCCCACCTACCCCGCTTTATCCCTCCTTCCTACCTACCCACCTTTCTTTATCCTCCTTCCTACCTACCCACGCTTTACTCCTCCTTCCCCACCTACCCATGCTTTATCCTCCTTCCCCACCTACCCACCTTTATCCCTCCTTCCCTACCTACCAGCTTTATCCTCCTCCCCACCTACCACCTTTATCCTCTCCCTACCTACCAACGCTTTATCCCTCCTTCCCCACCTACCCCTTTATCCCTCCTTCCCCACCTACCAACCTTTATCCCTCCTTCCTACCTACCCCTTTATCCCTCCTTCCCCACCTACCAACGCTTTATCCTCCTTCCCTACCCACCACGCTTTATCCCTCCTTCCCACCTACCCTTTATCCCTCCTTCCCTACCTACCCACGCTTTATCCCTCCTTCCCTACCTACCCACGCTTTATCCCTCCTTCCCTACCTACCAACGCTTTATCCCTCCCTCCCTACCTACCCATGCTTTATCCCAGATTACTTTGTTTATTGACAGTCGGAGCCGGAAATATGATATTCAAATGGGCTTATTATTTTTTGTCTTCCCGGTGTTAGTTACTGTATGTGTAGCTGGGGTGGATGTCTGGCAGTGAGGGGGGTGACTGGCTATGTCTGAGATGTGTCTAGCTGTCTGGCAAAGTCTTAAACGTGTCTGGCTGTCTGTGAGGGTCTACAGTGTGTTGGCTGTGTGTAGCAGCATCTACAGAGTGTGTGGGTAGGTCTACAGCGTGTCTGCCTGTGTGTAGCAGGGTCTGCAGGTGTGGCAGGGTCTGCAGCGTGTCTGTTGTGTGTGGCAGTGTCTACAGTGTGTCTGGAGGCGTGTCTGGGTGTGTGGCAGGGTCTACAGCGTGTCTGGCTGTGTGTGGCAGGGTCTGCAGCGCGTGTCTGGCTGTGTGTGGCAGGCTCACAGCGTGTCTGGTTGTGTGTGGCAGTGTCTACAGTGTGTCTGGGAGGCGTGTCTGGTTGTGTGTGGCAGGGTCTACAGCGTGTCTGGCTGTGTGTGGCAGTGTCTACAGCGTGTCTGGCTGTGTGTGGCAGGGTCTACAGCGTGTCTGTTGTGTGTGGCAGTTTCTACAGTGTGTCTGGGAGGCGTGTCTGGTTGTGTGTGGCAGGGTCTACAGAGTGTGTGGCAGGGTCTACAGTGTGTCTGGGAGGCGTGTCTGCCTGTGTGTGCAGGGTCTACAGAGTGTGGGCAGGGTCTACAGCGTCTGGCTGGTGGCAGTGTCACAGTGTGTCTGGGAGGCGTGTCTGTTTGTGTGGCAGGTCTACAGCGTCTGGCTGTGTGGCATGGCAGCGTGTCTGGCTGTGTGTGGCAGGCTCACACGTGTCTGGTTTGTGTGTGGCAGTGTCTACAGTGTGTCTGGGAGGCGTGTCTGTGTGTGTGTGTGGCGGGTCTACAGCGTGTCTGGCTGTGTGTGGCAGTGTCTACAGCGTGTCTGGCTGTGTGTGGCAGGGTCTACAGCGTGTCTGGTTGTGTGTAGTTTCTACAGTGTGTCTGGGAGGCGTGTCTGGTTGTGTGTGGCAGGGTCTACAGAGTGTGTGGCAGGGTCTGCAGTGTGTCTGGGAGGCGTGTCTGCCTGTGTGGGGTCTACAGAGTGTGTGGCAGGGTCTACAGCGTGTCTGGTTGTGTGTGGCAGCGTCTACAGTGTGTCTGGGAGGCGTGTCTGCCTGTGTGTAGCAGGGTCTACAGAGTGTGTGTGGGGTCTACAGCGTGTCTGGCTGTGTGCAGTGTCTACAGTGTGTCTGGGAGGCGTGTCTGGTTGTGTGTGGCAGGGTCTACAGTGTGTCTGGGAGGCGTGTCTGGTTGTGTGTGGCAGTGTCTCACAGTGTGTCTGGGAGGCGTGTCTGGCTGTGTGTGGCAGGGTCTACAGCGTGTCTGGTTGTGTGTGGCAGTGTCTACAGTGTGTCTGGGAGGCGTGTCTGGCTGTGTGTGGCAGGGTCTGCAGCGTGTCTGGTTGTGTGTGGCAGTGTCTACAGTGTGTCTGGGAGGCGTGTCTGGCTGTGTGTGGCAGGGTCTACAGCGTGTTTGGTGTGTGGCAGTGTCTACAGGTGTGTCTGGGAGGCGTGTCTGGTTCTGGCTGATATGAATCTCACTCAAGACTCTCCAAAGAATCGTAACTGTTTTTCTCCCCGAAAGAAATAAAAGAACATGCACCTAGTTACACATAAGTCTCGGCATAAATTTGACGCCATATTGGACGTTAACTTTTTGCCTACAGCTTAAGTGAGCGAGTTAGATGCGCCTTTATGTCTGTCGTTATGGAAATTTAAGGGGTGACTTAGTAAGCTTTGGGGGTCTTTACTGTGTTGTCCACCAGCCCTGTGAGTTTATTTAACAGTTCTCAATTAGTGTTCGTTCTTGTTGTGAGTTTGTTGTGTTCTGTATAATGAAGTCAAGTCTGAAATTATAGTGTTGTTGTTTTTCTTGTTGTAGTTGTACTTTTTGTTTTTGTAGTTGTATTAGTTGTTAGTATGTAATAGTATTGAGTATTATTTATATTTTTTCATTATTATTGTTATTATTATTATTTATTATTAATATTTTGTTATTACTTATTATTATTATTATTATTATTATTATTATTATTATTATTATTATTATTATTATTGTTGTTGTTATTTATTAACATTTTATTATTATTATTATTATTATTATTATTATTATTATTGTTTTATTATTATTATTATTATTATTATTTTTTATTATTATTATTATTATTATTATTATGATATATTATTATTATGATTTATTATTATTATGATTTATTATTATTATTATTATTATTATTATTATTATTATTATTATTATTAAAGTATACCCGATATTGATTGTTCTTCGTGGTGAACATGGCGAGTCTTTCTCCCAAGATGGTTATGTCAATATTTACTGCAGACCTCTCCTTACCCTCCTCTCTCCCTCTCATCCCTTCCTCCCTCTTATCTGTCGACCTCACCCTCCCTCTACTTATTTTGCCCCCCACCACGTGCCTTCATTTTCCTCCCTGCCCTTCCTCCTCCTCCCTTCCTTTCCTCCCTCCACCATCCACTTATCTTGCCCCACCCCTCCTCCCGTTCCTCCTCCATCCATCTACTTTCCAGTCCCTTTAATTTGACCCTCTTCTCTCCCGCCCCCCTACTTACCATCTTTCTCTTCTATTTATCCATTTCCTCTTTTATCTCCACTTTCTCTTCCACACCTTCTCCATCTGTTTTTACTCTCCTTCGTGTTTTGTCTCCGTTCTTTCTCCTCTTCTCTTTTCCTTTTCCTCATTTACCTTTCATTCTTCCTTCCACTCGTCCATTCCTCCCAGTCTTTTTCCCTTTTGTCCCATCTCTCTCTCTCTCTCTCTCTCTCTCTCTCTCTCTCTCTCTCTCTCTCTCTCTCTCTCTCTCTCTCTTCTCTCTGTGACAGTTTCTTCCCTCACTTCTCCTCCCCCATCTCACTCCCTCGCCTCTCCATCTTACTCTCCCTCCTCCTTCCCCTCCCCCTCACCATTCATCCATCCCCCTCCATCACCTACCCTTTCCCTACCGCTCACCACTCCTACCATACACCCTCTCTGTCACTCACCCCTCCTCCAACACTCCCTCCCCTTCCCTCCAGCTGTCACAGATGAGGGTGGGCAGAGGGTGAAGAGGCTAGTAGGGGCATGAGAGGACCTGAGTGGGGGATAGATTGAGGGTCTTTATTAAAACTTCCGTGGCTGTGATTGGTGTGAGGCCCCAGGACACGATAGTGGGGAGGGGGTGATCGCTCGTGCTGTTCCGCTCTACGACAAAACCCCAACCCAACCTAACATAACATAACCCAACCCAACAACCCAACACAACACAACACAACACAACACAACACAACACAACACAACACAACACAACACAACACAACACAACACAACACAACCAACCCAACACAGCACAACACAACACAGCACAACACAACACAACACAACACAACACAACACAACATAACCCAACCTAACATAACATAACATAACATAACATAACATAACATAACATAACATAACATAACATAACATAACATAACTCCACACCTGCCTCCCCGACGCTACCTTACAATACCCAAATAAGTTTATATTCAAATGTGTATCAACTTGAGCTTGTTGGATAATGTCAATGTCCTTAATTTTGATGATGGGATTTTTCCGGGGATGGGAGGGGATGGGAGGGGAACTATGCTGTCTGTGTAGGATTTGGGGATTTTCTTCCGGTTCAGTTTGTTTTTTTGTTTTTCGTTCAGTGGGATTTTGTCCACCACATAATAATTCTGATGGTGGGTTTTGTGTCCGGATGGTGAGAATGGATGGAAGGGAGGAGAATTGTCCGGTAGTGTCCAATAGGGAATTTTTGATTGATGTTCTGACCACTTGATGCTTTTGGGAGTGGGATTTTGTCCATGGGGGAAAAATGTGAAGATAAATGATTTTTCTTCTTTTCATTCGCTGGTGTTGGTGTGCTGCCTTGTGGTGGTGGGGGTGGGGGGGATGGCAGAGGCAGAGTCCATCAGTCACGGAGTGTGTGTTGGCTCGTGGACGATGGTATGTGTCTAACTTTGGAAATTGGTGAACGGTGTCTGTGTGTTTCTGTGTCCTGCCTCGCCCCTCCCCTCCCTTCCTCTCTCTCTCTCCACCTCTCCCTCCCTCCTCCCTCTCTCTCCACCTCGCCCCTCCTCCTCCCCCCCCTCCTCCACTGTCACAGAGCCAACAACCAACCCTTCCCCCTCCCTTCGTTTAATATATCTAAGGCAGGAATTAGCACCAAACAGGAAGAAGGACGACACCCATACCAGGAAGCAGACACACAAATTACCTCCCACATGGCCTGGCTCCTCCTCTCCTGGAATGGGAATCTGGTCACACATTTTAGGAATCGTAATATTTTATGACTATTCGTATCAACGCATCTTGTGATCAGAATATCGTGTTGTTGTTGTTGTGGTGGTGGTGGTGGTGGTGGTGGTGGTGGTGGTGGTGGTGGTGGGGGGTTGGTGGGTTTGGATACTATAGAAATGGAGTCAGTGTATATCCGGGAGCTCAACAGACAGACAGACAGAGAGAGCCATCAAGATTCTGCCATAATAACTTGCCTCCTGCTGGGCCAAAACAAGAAGAAAGAAAAGGAAAACCGTAAGTGTGTGTACAAGTATCATTCGCGTATTGGATAATTATACTGTCACAGCGAGAACAACTTGGAGAACTACCCTTGTTTTTGGAGACTGTGATTGCTCGAGTACCCACTGAAGACAGGAGACTGGCGGATGTTCGTCTGACGTATCGTGGCTTCCATTATCGTGTTATTGATGTTGGAGTGAAGTGTCAAGCGATGTTCGTTGCTCGTGTTGATGTTTTTTATAGTTTGATCCGGCGACTCAAGGGTCTTCGCTAAGTGTCTCATGCCCAGGGGTGTAGCTGTGAGTGTCTCTCCTTGGTGCACTTACATAAAACTACAGACTTATGTACGTATCTCTGGCATCGTATACGTGTATGTGTGTGTGTGTGTGTGTGTGTGTGTGTGTGTGTGTGTGTGTGTGTGTGTGTGTGTGTGTGTGTGTGTATAAAGGTGCACAGGTGACAGTAGCAAGAGCTAGTACCTGCAGCGTGTGTAGCTCAGGATGGGTGTGTGGGAAAGGCAGGTGTGCGTCGCGTGTATCTATGGGAGTGTCGCGTCAGGGCGGGAGCTGTGGGCGGGGCGGGGCGGGGGGGGATATGGGCGGGATCAGCAGACCGCGACGCACAAATACCAACACATCTATACCAAATCTCTTGTCATGTTTATACAATGTGGAGGAGGGTGACGGGCCTTAAAGAGTGTGCTGGGGACCCACTGCCCTGCGTCACCAATGTCACCACCACACCACTACTACCTTGTCACCACGCCCGTCCAATGTCACCACCACCACCACCACTACTACCTTGTGTCACCACTGCCCTGCGTCACCAATGCCACCACCACCACCACTACCTTGTGTAACTACTGAGTCATCACAACCCCGTCCACCCTACCCTGCACCACACCTGGTCACCACTCCCTCGTCACCACCCCCACACTCCTCACCACCCGGTCACACTACTCTGCGTCACCACTACCCTGCGTCACCACTACCCTGCGTCACCACTACCCTGCGTCACCACTACCCTGCGTCACTACACCTCTGCGTCACCACTACCCTGCGTCACCACTACCCTGCGTCACCACTACTCTGCGTCACCACTCCTGCGTCACTCCCTGCGTCACCTCCCTGGTCACCACTACCGTCACCACTCCACCACTCCTGCGTCACCACTACCCTGCGTCACCACTGTCACCAACTTACTACAACTACTACTTCTACTACTATCTCCACTCCCCACTCACTATCACCATCATCACAACTATCCTCTATCATCACCACCACCGTCCTCACTACTTCTGGGGCCCCTTTCACCACCACCATTACTAGTAACCCTTACCACCATTTACACCCACACCACCATCACCACCCTCTACCATCACCACCCACTACCACCATCACCACCACTCTACCACCATCAGAATCTCCACCACTACAAATAACACCTACCACCACCACCACCACTACTACTACTATATCTCCATCACTACCATTATGTCCACTACTATTCACCACTACTATTAACCACCACCACTACTATATCTCACCACCTCCACCACTATATCTCACCACTATATCTCCACCACCACCACTATATCTCCACCACCTCCACTATATCTCCCACCACCTCCCACTATATCTCCACCACCTCCACCACTATATCTCCACCACCTCCACCACTATATCTCCACCACCCACCTATATCTCACCCCTCCACCATATCTCACCACTATATCTCCACCACCTCCCACCACTATATCTCCACCACCTCCACCACTATATCTCCACCACCTCCACCACTATATCTCCACCACTATATCTCCACCACATATCTCACCACCTCCACCACTATATCTCCACCACCTCCACCACTATATCTCCACCACCTCCACCACTATATCTCCACCACCTCCACCACTATATCTCCACCACCTCCTCCTCCTCCGTCTCCACATCACCCAATAATCAACTAAAACAGATGACTCAATATCACTAACACGTCACACCCTCATCAGACAACGACCGTGGGACCAAGGTGCATAAATCTCCATGACAAGGGAAGCTACCTCAGGGTCACGCTGGAGGGAGGGTCAGGTAGGTGGTGCCCCGAAGGCCTCCAGGGCGCTGTTGGGAGAGCCTGGGTGATATAGTGTGTTGGTGGGTGTATCTGACGAAGTTTGTAAAGTCATCTTGTGTTGTGTAGCTGTTGAACTGTTGTATAGGCCTCTGCTGTGTTGCCTCTCAAGTCTTATTCTAAGGGTCATCTGCTGCCTTGTTTGATCTGACTGATGGATGTTTTGTGCAAGAGGGATCTCTCTCTCTCTCTCTCTCTCTCTCTCTCTCTCTCTCTCTCTCTCTCTCTCCCCCCGTGTCTATAGTTTTGTTTATCCAGAATTTAATTATTACGAGCTTTGAAGGTTGACCCTGAAAGTTGAGGATGGGGGTGGGGGAGGGTGGGAGCTCTAACTACTAAGGGTGACCCCTCGGCACAGGTAGGTCAACAGAATTCTGACCTTGACCTGATTCTGTGACCCCAGAGAGAGAGAGAGAGAAGAAAGAGAAGAGAGAGAATACATGTTCATCTTTGACTTAGTATTGAGTGATGATGCCTAAGGAGTTTTCTTTCTCCTCCTCCCTCCTACCTGATGCAAGACGATCCTAACCCAACTATTATCAATGGTAACCTCGGGGCTCAATCCTGGAAACCTTGTAACCAAACTCCCCCCCCCCCCTCCCTCCCTCCTCCCCTCCTCCCTCCCTCCCTCCTCCCTCCCTCCTCCTCCTCCCTCCTCCCTCCCTCCCTCCCTCCTCCCTCCCTCCCTCCCCTCCCTCCCTCGCTCGATTCAACACGATCCCAATTCAACTCTTTTAATAAATTGTAACCCGAGGAATGGACCCTGAAGACTCCCTCCCTCCCTCCTTCTTTCTTTCTTTTCCTCCCTCTCTCTCTCATTCCCTCCTCCCTCTCATTCCCTCCTCCTCTCACTCCCTGAAGAAGCCTCCAAACCACGTATAATTTATGTGTCACGGCCAGGAGAAGTTTAGTCTAAGTTGGTCCGACTCTTGTGATGGATGAGCCGGCATAAGGATCACTTCGACACCTTCTTTCTCTTTCTGACTCCTGTGTGTGTGTGTGTGTGTGTGTGTGTGTGTGTGTGTGTGTGTGTGTGTGTGTGCGTGCGTGCGTGCGTGTGTGTGAAAAGTTATCCCCAGTATATGAAGGTTGTAGTAGTAGCCCTGTAGTATATAATGGACTCTCATATGATAGCTACCTCGCCCTACACCCTCCCATCCTCCTCCCCCTCTTAGGTAGCCCTCGTCAGCAGTATCCCCTGACCCCCGGCACCACTAAGAGAGAGAACTACCACTGACACAGTCCACACCATCTGCCAGTGTTATATTCTCGTTAGGTCGGCCCCTCCTCCTTGCTGTGTCAGAGCCTGCCCTCACAGTGACTTCTTTGAGGGAAACGCGACATTAAATGGGTTCCTTGTGTCTGGGTGGATGGGGTACCTTGTGTCTGGGTGGATGTGGGTACGTGTGTCTGGGTGGATGTGGGATGTTGGGTGGATGTGGGGATGTGTGTCTGGGTGATGTGGGACGTGTCTGGGTGCTGGTTGTGGGTACTTGTGTCTGGGTGGATGGGATGTGTGTCTGGGTGATGTGGGGATGTGTGTCTGGGTGGATGTGGGTACGTGTGTCTGGGTGGTTGTGGGATGTGTCTGTGGTTGTGGGGATGTGTGTCTGGGTGAATGTGGGTACGTGTGTCTGGGTGCTGGTTGTGGAGATGTGTGTCTGGTGGTTGTGGGATGTGTGTCTGGGTGATGTGGGATGTGTCTGGGTGGATGTGGGGATGTGTCTGGGTGGTTGGGGATGTGTCTGGGTGGATGTGGGTACGTGTGTCTGGGTGCTGGTTGTGGGGATGTGTGTCTGGGTGGATGTGGGTTCCTTGTGTCTGGGTGGATGTGGGACGTGTGTCTGGGTGGATGTGGGGATGTGTGTCTGGGTGGATGTGGGTACGTGTGTCTGGGTGCTGGTTGTGGAGATGTGTGTCTGGGTGGTTGTGGGGATGTGTGTCTGGGTGGATGTGGGTACGTGTGTCTGGGTGGATGTGGGTATGTGTGTCTGGGTGCTGGTTGTGGAGATGTGTCTGGGTGGTTGTGGGATGTGTGTCTGGGTGGATGTGGTACGTGTGTCTGGGTGGATGTGGGTATGTGTGTCTGGGTGCTGGTGGAGATGTGTGTCTGGGTGGTTGTGGGATGTGTCTGGGTGATGTGGGTACGTGTGTCTGGGTGGATGTGGGGATGTGTGTCTGGGTGGTTGTGGGATGTGTCTGGGTGATGTGGGTACGTGTGTCTGGGTGCTGGTTGTGGGATGTGTCTGGGTGGATGTGGGATGTGTGTCTGGGTGGATGTGGGTACGTGTGTCTGGGTGGGGGGGTGTCTGGGTGCTGGTTGTGGAGATGTGTGTCTGGGTGGTTGTGGGGATGTGTGTCTGGGTGGATGTGGGTACGTGTGTCTGGGTGATGGGGTAGTGTCTGGGTGCTGGTTGTGGAGATGTGTGTCTGGGTGGTTGTGGGATGTGTGTCTGGGTGGATGTGGGTACGTGTGTCTGGGTGGATGGGTACGTGTGTCTGGGTGCTGGTTGTGGATATGTTGGGTGGTTGTGATGTGTGTCCGGCTGCTGGTTGTGTGTTGGTATGTGTTTGTGTGGGTGTGGGTACGTGTTTGAGGATAGGTGTGTACGCGTGTATCTGGGTGGATGAGGATGTGGTTACGTGTCTGGGTGGATACAAGTGTGGGTATGTAGGCCTGGATGTATGTGTGTTTGTACTTATTCGTGTATTTATGTCGATATAAGATTTTTTGTGTGGGGAGAGAGTGGTAATGTTTTTCGTGCATGTATGGGTAAAGAGATTTGTTACGTGTGATTGTTTGGATGAGTGGTAGTGCTTTATCGTGCGTGTATATATAGTGTTTTTGTTGTGTGTGTGTGTGTGTGTGTGTGTGTGCCTAGGATCGTTTTAAAAAGCTGGGTTTCTGTTTATGGTCTCGCTCGGTAACCTTTTAGTCGATTTGATTCAGCTGTAGAAGTGTACCAGGGTGCCATAGCAACATATGGTCTCTCTCTCTCTCTCTCTCTCTCTCTCTCTCTCTCTCTCTCTCTCAGGTAGACGTATTTATGCCTCACTAATTACCCAGGTGTTTTAGCGTCCTCCTCCAGGTGTGCGGGTCACCTGGGAACATCTCCTTGTAGTCCTTGTTTAAGTTCTTCCTCTCGGCCGATGGTTCTGGCTTCACTGTCCCTTTACACGATTTACCTTAGGACCCTTGAGAACTATCAGTGCCCAGTACGTCCGCCAGTTTCGCCCGACTTTCTGCCTGCACTGGCGTTAGATTTTTTGTTGTTGTTGTTGTTTATGTGTAGTTTGCGTTTCTACCTACGTATCTATCCTCCTCCTGCCCTCCACTTCTCTCCTCTCTCTCTCCCCTCTCCTCTCTTCATTCGCCATTCTCATCCTCGCTCCCTCTTCTCCCACCCCTTCCTCCCTCTCTCTCCCTTCCCCTCTCTCTGCTCCTTTCTACACCCTCCGCCCCTTCTCCTCATAACTCTCCTTCCTTCCCTTCCAGGCTCTCCCTCCCTCCCCTCACCCCTCCCCTCCCTCCCTCCCTCCCCCTCCCTCCCCCACCTCCCTCCTCTCCCTTCCACCTCCCCTCCCCTCACCCTTCCTCCCTCACCCCTTCCTCCCCTCACCCCTTCCTCCCCACCCCCTTCCTCCCTCACCCCTTCCCTCCCTCACCCCTTCCACCCCTCACCATCCCTCCTTCCCCATCTTCCCTCCTCCCTCCCCCATCTTCCCCCCTCCCATGGTGTCACGAGGACCACCACGAACAAAATATAAAGTTCGCTGGATGGCTTTTGTTCGTTAACTTTGTGGCCTCGTGTAGTCTGGCCAATACCTCCTTTTGCTGACCTCGCTAGTGGAGGTTTTCGCACGTGAGGATCTTTTTGTTAGGCTTTTTTACAGGTGTGATTTAAGGCAGCGGGTGGTACGGTTTTGGTCACCTTGTGTGTGTGTGTGTGTGTGTGTGTGTGTGTGTGTGTGTGTGTGTGTGTGTGTGTGTGTGTGTCATCTGGGATTTTTTTATGTCAACTTAAGATTTGCAGATGCAAACAACCTAACCTAATTTAACAACCTTTAACCTAAACTAACAACCTAATTTTAACCCACTAACCTAAACTAACCTAATCTAATTTTAACTTAACCCACTTTAACCTAAACTAACCTAACCTAATTTAACTAACCCACTTTAACCTAAACTACAACCTAATTTACAACCCACTTTACCTAACCCCCAGGTAAGCCCTAGGATAATTAATCACATGAAATAAGCTTGGGGGCTAATGTTCAGAGTGATCTGACGCACCCTGACTGACTCACTATCAGTTATTAGGGCGACACACCTGACTGACTCACTATCAGCTATAAGGGCGAGGAAACACACCTGACTGACTCACTATCAGCTATTAGGGCGAGTAAACACACCTGACTGACTCACTATCAGCTATTAGGGAGCGAGTAAACACACCTGACTGACTCACTATCAGCTATTAGGGCGAGGAAACACACCTGACTGACTCACTATCAGTATTAGGAGCAAACACACCTGACGGACTCACTATCAGCTATTAGGAGCGAGAAACACACCGACGGACTCACTATCAGCTATTAGGGCGAGTAAACACACCTGACTGACTCACATCAGCTATTAGGAGCGAGGAAACACACCTGACTGACTCCAATTGAGCAGAACACACCTGACGGACTCACTATCAGCTATTAGGAGCAGAAACACACCTGACTGACTCCTCAGCTATTAGGGAGTACGGACTCTTCACTAGGGAGGAAACACACCTGACTGACTCACTATCAGTTATTAGGAGCGAGGAAACACACCTGACTGACTCACTATCAGCATTAGGGCAGGAAACACACCTGACGGACTCACTATCAGCATTAGGAGCGAGGAAAACACACCTGACTGACTCACTATCAGCTATTAGGAGCGAGTAAACACACCTGACTGACTCACTATCAGCTATTAGGAGCGAGGAAACACACCTGACTGACTCACTATCAGCTATTAGGAGCGAGGAAACACACCTGACGGACTCACTATCAGCTATTAGGAGCGAGGAAACACACCTGACTGACTCACTATCTGCTACGAGACATATATAGTGTACTACATGTTGGTAAGATTGCACAGAGACGCCGCACCTAAGTAGATACGCTCTCCGATCTCAAGTTAGGGGGAAAATTACCATAAGAATGTTTGAAATCCTGGCCCGGGGCTTGGAATTCGTGGTTTGGGGTTCGGGGTTCGTGGCTTGGGGTTCGGGGTTCGTGGTTCGGGTATCGGGGTTCGTGTCTGGGGAGTTACAGTTTTGTGACGGCTCTTTGTTGAACACTGAGCTCTCGGCGTGTTGAACTAGTGAACATTATTTTAGAGAGTGTGTGTGTGTGTGTGTGTCCGTCCGTCCGTCCGTCCGTCCAACCAACCGAAGTACGTCACCAGGATAAGATCAGATAATAATTTGACCCCTTTCTATTCCTCCCTGGATTACCTCGTTACACAGTCAGCCGTTAGATGTGATTTTTACATTTTATATTATTATTATTTTTCTTTGGGTGGGGCATTTTCTAACACACACACACACACACACACACATCGGAAATATTAGTAGCGAGGTAACAAAAACACCTAATTAACGCCATTTATAAACACACAAAAAAAATGAAAGTGAAAATTATATGTAGGAAATATTGGGGACGAGGAAGAATGTGTGACGCACCAACAAGCCGGTGAAGGTGGAGGAACCTCATTACCCTGGCCAGATATCCTTCCTGCTGTGTGTGTGTGTGGCTGGCAGAATACACGCGTTTGAGGGTATACCGTGTGTTGGTGTGTCCTCTGCCTACATGGGATTCACTAGTAAGTTATTTAGTCTCTCTCTCTCTCTCTCTCTCTCTCTCTCTCTCTCTCTCTCTCTCCTGCAACGCTTGTGGGTATCTGATTGGTCCTCACACAACATGACATCCACTAGTGAGCGTCTCTTGTCATTGTCTCTTGTGTGTCTCTTGTCATTATCTCTCGCGCGTCTCTCGTCATTATCTCTCGCGCTTGATGTAGGCTAAGGAGTCATCTTAACAGGATATCAAGGTAACTTAGTGTAATTCCGGTGTTGTCTCAGTGGTGGAAGGGTCGGTAGTGTGTGTTGTGATTGTTGTTGTTCTCCCCATACGCGTGGATTTTGCTTATTAGTTCCCCTGCGCGTGGATTTTGCTAATTAGCGGGGATCGGGCTGAGTCGATGGTAATGAACGCATTATTCATTTAGTTGAAATAGATGACGTGATACACAACATACATTACGATATATTGATGTAAATTTATTCATGTGTTTATTTACATCTATTATTTATAAATTAAGTTATTTATGTACTTAATAATATATATATATATATATATATATATATATATATATATATATATATATATATATATATATATATATATATATATATATATATATGTTGAGTTGGGATTTAGAATATAGTTAAAAGTCTACCCAGATCAACGACAAATCAAAAAAACAAAGACAATCGGACTATAAAGGGTAGACAAAGGATGGAGTTTTTGTTGTGTATAATAAAGTACCATAAATTCCTTAACAAAATATTCAGCTTCTTATAAATTACCTTAACCATATAACCTTAAAATACTTAACATTGGCTTAACAGTATATACATATTTATACAACATTCGGAAGCAAGTGGACGTGGGGAGGCAATATAAGATTACAAAACTCAAGTGCAGTGCAGAGATGGCTGACGAGTAAGGCTGAGTATTGAGGACGTGGTAGGTAGTCACTGTGCCGTGGGTTTCAGGATAGGTGATCCTAGTGGTCACTTCCAGAGTGAACTGAACTCTCCTCGAACTGGAGCTGATGAGGAAGACTTGGAGGAGGTGACGCAAACAGGATATGGAGAAAAACCCGGGTGGTAACTAAAACTAGTCATACTCGGGTTTCGTCTCTAGATGGCGTTGCTCGTGGTGCTGGGTAGGTAGATCATGACAATAGATGGCGTGGTTCGTAACAATGTATATATATATATATATATATATATATATATATATATATATATATATATATATATATATATTATAAATTGATATAACCTTAGCCTATATCTGTTGAGGGCCTTATAGTATCTTTCAACCTTCACTGGCCAATCACAGCCCCAAACTTCTATATTTCATCAATCCACCAATGGCAGCTATTGTTCTGGCTGTTTTCTGTGTGTGTGTGTGTGTGTGTGTGTGTGTGTGTGTGTGTGTGTGTGTGTGTGTCACACTGGCTCCCACCTGTCCCACCACCGCAGACATCGATGAAGAGATTCAGCATCGGATCAGATGTGCATCTCAAGCCTTTGGCAGACTCAATCGTGTCTTCAGCTGTGAGGAGCTGAAATTATCCTAAAGCTGCACGTATATCGAGCAGTGGTCCTCCCCACCCTGCTATATGGCAATGAGACATGGGTCACATACAGGCGGCAGTTAGCTGGGAAGAACAAGAGAACAAATGCCAGTATTCTTGCTGACACCAACTGTAGGAACATCGAGGCTACCATTATCCATGAACAACTACGCTGGACTGGTCATGTTACCCGCGTGGACGACAGTAGACTGCCAAAGCAGCTACTTTACAGTCACCTAACGAATGGTAAACGTAACGCCGGCGGGCAATTGAAAAGGTATAAGGATAGTCTTAAGACAAACCTGAAAAAGTGCCAAATCGACCCCCTCACCTGGGAGACGATTACTACTCCACACCGTAACGCTTGGAGGAGCACCACACGAAAAGGTGTCGATGCTTTCGAGTTAGCCCGACTGCAAACCGAGGCAGACAAGTGTCAACGTTGGAAAGGCGCTGCCAACGCCCCTCCCGCACTAGATGGAGCCCTCCACATGTGCAACGAATGTGAACGACCCTGCGGGTCCCGTATCGGCCTCTTTAGTCACCTCAAAACTCACCAACGAAGGTGACAACCTTAATAACTCATATCATTGTATCATAGCTGGATGATCGTTATACTTGATTCCGAGTGACAGCAAAGTAGTAGTAATGTGTGTGTGTGTTTGTTCTTTAATACCCTCTGTTGACGTTTTTATGTTTCTCTGTAACATTAAAAGTTTTGGATCACCTAAAGATTAGACACCCCTGTTTATTTTACCTGATGATTTAATACCTTAACCTAATTCTTGTTAGCGATAAGGTGTTCAATCATGTGAAACAATGCTCCTTGGTTGTGGTAGTATGATGTAGGTTAAAAATGATTCTCTCTCTCTCTCTCTCTCTCTCTCTCTCTCTCTCTTCCTAGCTATTTCCACTTCTTCACACCCGTCCTTCGTCTGTTTCTTTGCCTTTCTTCCTTCCTCTCCTCCTCCTCCTCCTCCTCCTCCTCCTCTCCTGTCACCTCAATCGAACGTAAGGCGGAGGGTATACCTTGTAACTGGTTTCTCTCCACATTTTATAACAGACGTGTGTGTGTGTGTGTGTGTGTGTGTGTGTGGAGTGCTAGGGGACACGGTGTCTTAGAAGGGAAGGCACCTGTTGGGGGGAGGGAGAGAGGGGTTACACATTAGGGAAGGAAGAAGCACTCATTGGGGATAAAGAAGCACTACTGGGGATAAAGAAGCACTACTGGGGGATAAAAGAAGTACTACTAAGGAAGAAAGAAGCACTACTGGGGGAGGAAGAAGCACTACTAAGGAAGAAAGAAGCACTACTGGGTGAAAGAAGTTAATCACTGGAAGAGGAGGAGGCGTCGTTGGGGAAGCGTCAAGGTTAATGTTAGGGGTAGTGGTGACAAGCACACCTTGGACTGAAGAGGGGGGTGGTGAATGGACGACACAAGACGATCGGGCAGAGTTGGCTAATTGAGAGAGAGAGAGAGAGAACGTTGATGATAGCGGGTATAGAAGAGGACAAATAACGAGATAAGTGGCGTAATGGATGAAAGAGGAGGATCGTGGTGGTATAGGTTAGAAAGGGCTGCTGGAGGTGAGGGAGAGAGGTGATAAGGGGGTGAGGGAGGGGTAGGTAAGATGAGGGACTGGGAATGAGCAGATGAGGCGAGATGGGCCTCCTGGGCGTGATGGGGCGGGCGGGGGGGAGAAGATGGTGATGGAGAGATGGTGATGGGAGAGATGGTGATGGGGAAAGATGAGGGAGACACAGAGTTGCATCGCCAGCCGGATTTGATGGATGTTAATGGCGGTGATTTGATTTGTTGTGTGACGGGCAATGTGAGGGAGAGGGAGGGGGGAGAAGATAGGGTGAGGGAGGTAGGGAGAGGAGGTGAGGGAGGTAAAGGAGAGAGGACGGGTGAGGGAGGTAGGGGGGAGAGGAGGGAGGGGAGGTGGGGGAGGTGAGGGAGGTGAGGGGAGGGAGAGGAGAGGTGAGGGAGGTGGGGGAGAGGAGGGTTGAGGGGAGGTGGGGGGGAGGGAGGGGTGAGGGGGTGGGGAGAGAGAGGTACGGGTGAGGGAGATAAAGGTGATAGGACGGGTGAGGGGAGGGTAAGGGGGGAGAGGAGGGGTGGGGGAGGTAAGGGGAGGGAGGGGGAGGGGTGAGGAGGGGGAGAGGAGGGGTGAGGGAGGTAAGAGAGGGGGAGAAGGGGACGAGGAGAGAGGACGGGTGAGGGAGGTAAGGGGGGGGAGGGGTGAGGGAGGTAGGGGAGGAGGTGAGGGAGGAAGAGGAGGAGGGTGTGGTTATTCGGTGTTGGAAGGAAGGATAGAGTCAATTTGTCTTATAAGGACCTGAGAGAGAGAGAGAGAGAGAGAGAGAGAGAGAGAGAGAGAGAGAGAGAGAGAGAGAGAGAGTCAAGGGGTCGTGCGTACATCCATGGTTATCAGCTAGCTTGTGTGAGGTGGGGTGTGGGGGTGAGAATAGGTAGGTTTGATGCGTCAAGATAGGTTCTCACGATACCCACACACACTCACCCACCAAGAGCCTCGATGATCCCGACTCCACAACGTGACGACTATATCTCGCGAACGACCAGCACGGGTAGTAAGGGAGGGGGGCTGGGAGGAGAGAGAGGGGTCGGGAGGAGAGAGAGGGGTCGGGAGGGGAGGAGAGGGTTGGGAGGGGTTGGAGGAGGGGAACAGGGCAAGGAGGGAGGAGAGAGGGAAGGTAGGTGAGTGTCGTGACGAATTGTAGGATCACCTGAAAATATTTGACCACGCGAGGGTTTTTTTCACCTGATGATTAAACACACTAGCCGCGTCTGAGGGGATTAGGTTTAAGTAAGTTAGTGTTAAGTAGTTAGTGTTAGGTAGGTTGTGTTAGGGTTATGTTAGGTTAGTGTTATGTTAGGTTAGTGTTAGTTAGTAAGTTAGGTTAGTGTTAGGTAGGTTATGTTGTGTTGTTAGTTAGTGTTATAGGTTAGCTTAGGAGAAAGAGAGAGAGAGAGAGAGAGAAGAGAGAGAGAGAGAGAGAGAGAGAGAGAGAGAGAGAGAGATGATAACTTATATTGACATCATCTAGGCACCACGGTTGGCACTGACTACTAACGACATGGCAGCTCGTTACAGTAATTCGTTTTACCCAATTTTTGCAATGAAAACCCAAATTAATTAATACTTCCAAATTGGTAACGAATCGCTCCATTAGTTGGCCTGATATTGACGAAAGGGAAGGTCTCTCTCTCTCTCTCCTGTGTATAATTATATAGTATATATGTATTTTTTATTATGTTTATGAGATGAAGAAACGAAGAGGAAAAAAATAAAATAATGGAAGGAATATATTGAGAGAAGGATAAACCACAAGAGACAGAAGATAAACGAGAGTAACAAACACAGATGATAAACGGAGGAACACAAGAGAAGAGGGAAAGGACAAGAGACAGGAATAAAAAGAGAGAGATAATAGGTAACATGGAAGAGAAAGAGAGAAGTTAGATGATAAATGAGACAGATAGACTGACAGACATGTAAATTGATAAAGAGAGAGAGAGAGAGAGAGAAGAGAGAGAGAGAGAGAGAGAGAGAGAGAGAGAGAAAAAAAAAAGACGGTAAAGATAGAAATAGGAGTTTACACTGTGAGAGAGAGAGAGATATAGACAGACAAACAGAGACTCCATACATACCATCATTGATTCATTCACCTTGATAAATCTTGACAACATTCCACACGTCGCTGTTGACTAAGAGTACACATTGTATATATACCACCTAAGCTCCACCTTTCGCCAACCCTATATATTTACGCTTATTGCAGAACGAATTTAATTAGTTCTGTGATGTCATATTTGTATTGATGTGACTAAACATAACGCCAGAGTCATGAGCGGCGAGGAACGTGTAGTTATGGTAGGAAATGGTGAATGTAATGTCGATACGGGTGGTTCAGGTAATGTTGTTGGTTGTATGGGAAGGTGTGTGTGTGTGTGTGTGTGTGTGCTAAAGCTGGTCAAAGCGATTGATTCGTCTCTCAAAAGTTTTGTAATGTTTTGGGAACTGTTATTTGTTTTTTTTTTAAGTCTGTATGGAACCAGCGAAACGTATAACCTAATATGAATTTAAATTGCTATACGTGTCCAAAGCGACCATATATTGTTTTCTACACCCTCCCCCCTCCACCCTCGAAAACCCCTCCCTCCTCCACCTCGAAAACCCACTTCCTCGTCCTCCACCCTTCAACACCCACCTCCTCCTCCTCCTCCTCCACCCTTCAACACCCACCTCCTCCACCTCACACCACCTCCTCCTCGTCCTCCACCCTTCAACACCCACCTCCACCCTTCAACACCCACCTCCCTCCTCCACCTCCAACACACACCTTCCCCTACACCCCCACACACATATATAGATGCAATGCGCTTAAATCTAGTGCCTGTACCGACAGACAATAACTAACCCATGACACAACCCTAACACACTATTAGCTTACTAGGTCATCACCCCCTCTACCTCCTCCTAAACTTCTTCAATTTCCGAACTATAACTTCCTCTCTTCCTCTACTCTCTTCAATTCTTTCTACCCCCCAAAAAATAAATAAAATAAAATATAGAATAACAATGTGTTCTAACTCGACTTAATGTTTTTGACCTGACCTCCCCACGGCCCGTGAAAAAGAAGAAGAGTTTAATGGGTAATTGGGAGGGGATTGGAGCCTCTCCTGAAGGGCTTAAGCGGTCGTTTAGGAACCAATAAGCTGACGGATCGATGCGGAAGAGTGGCTTGCGGGCTTATTACTACTACTACTACTATTACTTCAACTACTGTCACCCCTTTCATCCCTTCTTAACCTCTGACCTGACCACACTGGCGCATCGTGTGTGTGTATACGTTAGAGACAAAATTCAACATCAGGTCTTTTGTTGATGGTAGAGTGCATTATGTTGATGGAGTGACATTATCCTCATTTCATCACGTAATTTTGTCCCATTACTTTCGTCGTAGGATTTTGTCCAACGGAATTTTGTCCATGTACCAGACAGTTGTTGAAGGGAACTTATGACCCGTCTATTAATTTCTCCCAAACGACTATATTTACGTGGTGTTTTATGAGGCAATATGGACCAGTGTGAGACATGACTGCTGGCGGCGTGGATCTGGGAATGGGTCATGATCTCTGCCTGACGACCCGTGATGACAGCCCCACACCTCCACCTCCTGCCTGACGACCCGTGATGACAGCCTCACCTCCACCTCTACCTGACGACCCGTGATGACCGCCTCCACACTCCACCTCCTCTGCCTGACGACCCGTGATGACAGCCTCCACACTCCACTCTGCCTGACGACCCGTGATGACCGCCTCCACACCTCCACCTCTACCTGACGACCCGTGATGACCGTCTCCACACCTCCACCTCTACCTGACGACCCGTGATGACTGCCTCCACACTCCACTCTACCTGACTCTTGATGACAGCCTCCACACCTCCACCTCTACCTGACGACCCGTGATGACAGCCCACACCTCCACCTCTACCTGACGACCCGTGATGACCGCCTCCACACTCCACCTCTACCTGACGACCCATATGTTCGCCTCCACACCTCCACCTCTCCCTGACGACCCGTGATGTCCGCCTCCACCTCCACCTCTACCTGACGACCCGTGATGTCCGCCTCCACACTCCACCTCTACCTGACGACCCGTGATGTCCGCCCACACTCCACTCCCTACCTGACAACCCTTGATGATCACCCCACCTCGACCTCTACCTGACGACCCGTGATGTCCGCCTCCACACTCACCTCTACCTGACGACCCGTGATGTCCGCCCCACACCTCCTCTACCTGACGACCCGTGATGTCCGCCCACACCCACCTCTACCTGACGACCCGTGATGTCCGCCTCCACACCTCCACCACCTCTACCTGACGACCCTTGATGATCACCTCCACTCGACTCTACCTGACGACCCGTGATGTCCGCCTCCACACTTCTACTCTACCTGACGACGCGTGAGGATACATTAACGAATCGGCTCCAGAATTTGTGAGCTCCTCGTCACGTGATCTCCTCAACTAGGATTAGTTGTCATTTAGGTACGATAGTCTCAGTGCAGCTTCACGACGAATCTAACCGAACCTAACCTAACCTAACCTAACCTAACCTAACCTAACCTAACCTAACCTATTTAATTTGTTGATGAGCGAGTTACATTAATGATACGTTCAGCTCTCTACTTAAGGTCCAACTTGATTGTCGATTTTCAGGTCGTGAAGTTTTAGAAAATTCGATCCTGAGTAAGATATAAGAAGAGGAAAACAAATTACTTGGTGATTGACTGAATTGAGCAGCACATGAAGAAAATAACATCTCCACGCGCCAATACATCCATCAGTTAGGTAGAAAGTATTTTAACTAGATACAGCCAGAGATGTAACACGGCATAGTAGTCGGCTGGGTGTCTGTCTGTGACCACTTGAGCCTTTGGTCTGTGATGAGTGAGTGTTGGGCTGAGTTGACCTGGCCCACGTGGATCTGGTCATCTCATATTTTACGTTTTATTGATGACAAGGTTTGATAATGACTTGACTTGGCTTGACTAGACCAGACTTAACCTAAACTAATTTAGCCTAGTCAAACTTAAATTATACGTCCAACCTAACTAACCTAACCTAATTTAATCCAGTCTACCCAACCAACCCAACCCTATCCTTGAGTCTTATATTTACTGGCAACATACTGTATATTGTATATATTTACAACAGATATTATCAGCAGATATCAGTTTGTAACATTTATTAATTTGCAAACCCACACACACACACACACACACACACACACACACACACACACACACACACACACACACACACACACACACACCTTCCCATCTATTGTTAAAATAATAAACAACTCCTGATTTATGTACTGTACAGCCTGTAAATGTTCAACCCATATCATTATGTCTAACTCAAATGAAGTTTGTATATTTTCAGCCACCGGCTGCACCTATTAATAAACCGTTTATTATTTTATTATTATTAATATTATTATATATTACACACACACACACACACACAACACACACACACACACTCATCACTGTGTGTGTGTGCATCTTAATTTTTCGTAATTTGAGAATTGAATTGATAGCTGTTTAATCAAAATTACGTGATTAGCATAAATCCCAAATATTAGGCTGGGGGGGAGAAACAAGTATATCGTTATAAAAGTGTCTCGTAATAAGTGCCTGTTTAAAGTGTCTCGTTAATAAGTGCCTCTGTTTTAAAGTGTCTCGTTAATAAGTGCCCCTGTTTTAAAGTGTCTCGTTAATAAGTGCCTCTTTTAAAGTGTCTCGTTAATAAGTGCCTCATAATACACTCACCTCAACCTCCACCTTTGTTTCAGTTCCAGGACACTTATAAACACTTGGCTGCTGTTGTTGTTGTATTAACGGGTTCAGTGTGCGGTCATAAGCACCGGTCTCCCTCCTGCCGAATTAGAGGAGGAGGAGGGAGGATGGATCAAGGAGGATAAGGAGTTAACTCTTCCTTCTTTTCCTCCTACCATCCACCTCTCCTTCCACCCCCTACTTCCTTCCTCCTTCAAACTTCTCCTTTCCTCATTTCACCCTCCACTCTATCCTCTCCTTCCATCCTCTCCCTTCCACCTCCGCCCTCTCCCTCCACCCTCCGCCCTCTCCCTTCCACCTCCGCCTCCCATAGGACTTTTTGCTCTGGTTTGGAATTTCACTCACTTATATCAAATTCTGTTCTCCTGTGTGGCTCCTGCTTCCAGACACCTCCCCTCGTATCCCTCTCCCGCGTCCCACAGTCAGGAATTTGTGTAGGCTCAATAGTAATCCCCTTTTTCCTATCACTGGGTAGATGGGAGGAACTACCCTCCCATCTCCCTCCCACTATCCTTCCAGCCCCTCCCATTACCTTCCAGTCCCCTCCCACTATCATCACCCCAGCGCCCGTAACCCGTTCCATATCCGAAGGGATCACTTTCCCTGATCCTTGTCTCCCCGGCCCTCTGCTGGTGCCACAGGCAGCTATGGTCCCATTTTTCCGCCTCACTTAACACCAGAAAGCCCTGGGCTCCTCCCTCCTGCCCCGAACCTCTTGTACTGTATTCATTGATTGATTCATTGGGCGCCGCTCTTTGTGTTCCCCTATATATTAATGATATATATATATATATATATATATATATATATATATATATATATATATATATATATATATATATATACGAATAAGTAAACGTACGTTTATGTCAATTAAGATCAAATGAAAATGTGACGGTAAAACGAACACACACACACACACAACACACACACACACACACACACACAGTAATATATATATTTCAAAGCCAATGTTGTAAGAGTTACTCGGCAACTTTAGACTTAATCAGCAGATGAGGTTTTGCTCAACTTTCGCATTAAACATGGCGCAGGCCACCAACTATCTTCAATTTCATTAAATCTGTGTAGTCATATATGGAGAAGTTTTACGATATATATACAACTAAGTTACAGGTTTTCATAAACTAATTTGCCTGTGGAGCGTGGTGGTGCGGGCAGAGCAGCGCCCCTGACCTAATGACTAACTTACACGCCTCCATGTCTTACTGCTTTGTGTGTTAGTGTGTATGACCAGGAAGGTGAGGGCGAGGTGAGGTACGAGGCGATATTACAAGGGCTTAGGAATTAATGGGGAGGCGGACAGTATTGTAGGAGGAACAGGTCAACAGAGGGTCCAAGGGGGGGCTCTAGGGGGTCCCATGACGGAGAGAACAGATGGTAGTCAACTACAGTATAACCTAACCTAACCTAACCAAGAAGTATGGAAGGAGTCACAACATTAGATTTTTTAGAAGCAGAGATTGAAGCCTCCATCCTGCTGTAGACTGGTGGTGACTGTGAACGGAATAATTAATGCTACTTATTAATTATTTTGCTCTGAATGAACGGAGATAAAATGTACATGACATCTGTTTTAGGGCTCGTGTGGGGGGTGGGGAGATTGATGGGTGGGGGAGGGTAGGAGGATGTGGGGAGGTTATGGGGTGGGGAGGGTAGGAGGAGGAAGGTGGGGAGGTTGATGGGGTGGAGGAGAGAGGAAGGTGGAAGGATGGGTAGACAGTCAGTAAATCCGTGTCGTGTTGAGTGTCATATACGGTTTCCAATATAAAAAAGGTGGTGTGTTGATGGTTCTCTCTGGTGTAAATAATGGACCTCAAGACGTGTTCAAAGACTCGTGAGTATGGTAAGTGGCATTAGGTCAGCTGTTCTGTCCCGCAATTGTTTCCGTAAAGATTGTCAAGAGCTGCTGCAGTCATCCGGAACTCCACTACGTTACGTGTGTCTTGTGTTTCGGTGTCAGTATTTACTTAATAGATTGTAACTTGGTCATTGTCAACATAAACTACACTGCTTCCTTCTATATAAGCAACAGGCGAGGCGAGGAACACGTCACCTGTATCTGTAACCCAAATTATGATCACAAACTTCTATCCCCTTCCACACTCTTTCAATTTTGTCTAATCGATTTTCCACCACGTTAATATCTGCATCGAGTTTTTGAGAGGTTCGTATGAAAGAAAAAAGATCGCTACTTCACTCCATCGCTGTTGCACCACCACACAACAACACAACTTTGTCCCCATTGGTGAAATTAAACGACTCAGGAAAATATTCTGCTCTGTCGATTCCTTCTTCACCCGTCCCTCCTCCTGTTCCCCCTCTCCCCTGACCATCCCCGCCTCGCTTCCCCGACCATCCTTCCAACCACCCCTTTCTCCGACCCCTGCACTTCCCCTTCCTCCCCGACCATCTCCCCCGACCATCTCCTTCCTGACCACCCCCTTCTCCGACCTTATACCTGAGATGATTTAGTTTGATCTTAGTTATATATGAAACTAAGCAGGTTGTTGTGTGTGTTTGTGGGATACCTTGTTTGTGGATACCTTGTTTGTGTTGGTAGGATACCTTGTTTGTGTGTGTTTATGGGATACCTTGTTTGTGTGTGTTTGTGGGCTACCTTGTTTGTGTGTTTGTGGGATACCTTGTTTGTGTGTGTTTGTGGGATACCTTGTTTGTGTGTGTTTTTGGCTACCTTGTTTGTGTGTTTGTGGTATACCTGTCACCTTCAATCCCCCTAGCGGAGATACCTGGAACTAATTTTAATGTTGTGTGTGTGTGTGTGTGTGTGTGTGTTGTAGTTTTGAGAATTTTTATTTTTATTTTTTATTGAGAAAGAAGTGATGAAAGAAGATTAGGAGGAGGGAGGAAAGGGTCGAATGATGTGTTGTGTTGGTGGTAGGTAGTCCCATCATCTAGTCCCATCATCTAGTCCCATCATCTAAGTCCCATCATCTCGTCCCATCATCTAGTCCCATCACCCCTGCCCATCATCTAGTCCCATCACCCCGTCCCATCTGTCTCCCATCATCTCGTCCCATCATCTCGTCCCATCATCTGTCCCATCACCTCGTCCCATCATCTCGTCCCATCATCTGTCCCATCACCCCGTCCCATCACCCCGTCCCATCACCTCGTCCCATCACCCTGCCCCATCCCCGTCCCATCACTCTGGTCTCCCTTAACTTTCCAACAATAGTCTCAATCTCCCGCCTCCGTAATCCTCCCCATATCCTCCCCAATCTCCCAGCCGTGCATCCTTCAGTCAATCTCACCATTCCCCCACATCTCCATACCCCCATCCCCCACATCTCCCATACTCCCCATCCCCACATCTCCCATATTCCCATCCCCACACATTCCTTCCATATTCCCCATCTCATTCTCCCAATCTCTCCTTCCTTCCCTCCCCAACCCCCATCCCTCCCCACCCAACCCCCTCCACCCCATCCTCCCACCCCAACCCCCTATCCTTCCCAACCCCAACCCCCCATCCCCCCCAACTTCCCCTTTTGTCTCAGGAGATTAAGTCGTCTTGATTTTAAAGGATATTCCCCTATAGATTCTCAGGTTTTCCTCCCTCAGCGCTGCTCGACCGACTCGCTGATACGGACGAGGAGTTTGGGATGTTTTTTCCCAGGTAGACGTGATGGCACGATTATTATTATGTTCCACCTTAGTTGTCTATATCAGGAAGTGTTGGTGGGTGTGTCTGCCCGTTTGTCTGTCTGTCTGTCTGTCTGTCTGTCTGTCTCTGTGTATAAGATACATATGTGTGTGTGTGTGTGTGTGTGTGTGTGTGTGTGTGTGTGTGTGTGTGTGTGTGTGTGTGTGTGTGTGTGTGTGTGTGTGTGTGTAGAAGATCCATCATTCACTCCAACAATGTCTTTGTGCTGGGGGTGAGGGTGGGGGGAAGTATAAACTGAGATAGGAAAGGATGTTATGGAGGATGTTGGTCAGCTTGGGGAGGAAGATGACTGTGAAGGATTGTCAAGTATTCATCATCCTTCCTGCCCTGCCATGTCAGATTGGTCCATTTTGACCTTATCCAGTCCATCAACCTTGTCTGTTCGTTTTAACATCATAGCTCCAACAACCCTGTCTGCTGTCTGTTTGAATGAGAGAAAGGAACATAATGGAAGAGGAAAGGGCAGAGTGAATAGTGAAAGGAAAGGAAAATAGTGTAATAATGGGAGGGGGAAGGAATGGAGGGAATAATGGAAGGAAAATTTAAAACCAGAATAAAATGATGGAAGAGTGGGAACCATAATTAAGTCTGAATCCACGTGTTGAAGGAAGAGATTGGAAGGATTTGGAGGTGGAGAGAGAGGGAAGGGGTAGGTCCCAGGCTTTAGGTGGAATGGGCGAGGTGGAACAGAGACAGGATGGACGTTCATACGAAGGGTAAGAAGGAGAGGGAGGCTGGGGAGAGGAGTGGAGAGGGTGACTGGAGAGATGAGGGGAGAGGAATGAAGGGGAGAGGAGAGAGGACTAAAAGGAGAAGGAGGGGAGGAAAGAGGAAGGAAGGAGGAGAAGGAAAGAAAAATGCAGGGTGGGAGAGAGGAGATGGTTGAGAAGGTGAGGAAAAGGAGGAGAGAGGGAATGGGTAAGAGAAGGATGAGGAGAAGATGGTGGAGAAAGGAGAGAGAGGGGTAAGGAGGAAGAGGAGGAGAGGAGATGGGTAAGGAGGAAGAGGAGGAGAGGAGATGGGTAAGGAGGAAGAGGAGAGAGGAGATGGGTAAGGAGGAAGAGGAGGAGAGGAGATGGGTAAGGAGGAAGAGGAGGAGGAGGAAGGGATGAGGAGGAGGAGAGAGGGAAGCAGTTGAGGGGTCTGAGGAAGAAAGAGTTAAGAGAACATGGTCGACTGTAAAACAAAGGGAAATAAGACATACTGTAGATGAGAGAGAAGAGAGAGAGAGAGAGGCTGAATCAGGGAGAGTCGGATGAGTGGCCTGGTGGTCACACACACACACACACACACACACACACACACACACAGTTGTCAGGACTCTTCTCTGTGCCAACTTTGTCATAAAAGGTTGTCACCCACGATAGATATTGAGGTAGGCGAGCAGAAAGTTGGGAGGGATGGCGACCTGTCGTTTTCTAGCCTGGCGTAACTGTCGGTGGTGGTGACCTGTCGTTCTAGCCTGGCGTAACTGTCAGGTGATCTCTCTCTCTCAGCGTCTCTCTGCCGCCCACGACCCCCCACTGGGACCATTGGATCACATAGCCTCTTTACATCGTCTTGTGTCCCGTGGTACTGCATTATCCTCACCTGACCCATGTTTCCCTCTCATGTCACCCCTGTTCCTCCTTCACCTCACCCATGTTTCCCTCATGTCACCCCTGTTCCTCCTTCACCTCCCCTTTACTCCCCCTCACTTCTTATTCTTTCACGTCTCCTGTTTTCTTCCTCGCGTCCCCTCACTTCTCCTGCCCTCATTTTACCTCACTTCCTTATTTCCTTAGTCCCTTTATTTCACTTCTTATTTCCTCCGCAGATCCTTTACGTTCTTTTATTTCCCTCACTTTCACTTGTTTACCCTCACGTTCCTTATTTCCCCTTTTACTCCAACTTCTTTGTGTCCCCTCACGTCACTACCTGACCTCCCTCACCCTTACCACCAACCTGACTCTTTCTACCTCACTTCTACTAGTAACTAACCTCTCCTCCCTCCCTTATCCCTTATCCTCCTCGCAACCAATTTAACCTCTCCTCCCTACCTCCCTCCCTCATTCAGCATAAGGTGTAGTGTCATCAGCCCAGGTTGGATGCGAGTTCTTCCTTCTCTCCCTCCTCCCTCCCTCCCTCCTCCTTCCTTCCCTTCCTCCCCTCCTCCCTTCCTTCCCTTTCTCCTCGGCAGATTTATCGTCGTCCTCTCGTTTCATGTGAGAGTGATGGACACGCTGCCTTCTCGCCAGGAATGAGGTAAGAATAAAGAAAAGAAGACAGGCTAAAGAGATGACACAAAAGAAAAACATAAGAAAGAGAGAAGGGAGAGGAGGAAGAGGAGAAACTGTCGGGGGAGGAAGGGAGATAAGAAGGAGAGGAGGAAGTAACAAGATGACGGACAGAAAGAGGAAGAAAGAGCGAGAAATAAGAGAAAATATAGAAATAAAGGCAAGAGAGAGAGAGAGAGAAGAGAGAGAGAAGGAGAGTGCTACCCTAATGATCTTCTACCTCTCTCCCTCCACCTGTGTCTTCCTTTGATGTGTTACAGTGTGTTGTGATGTTACAGTGTGTTGTGATGTGTTACAGTGTGTTGTGATAATACAGTGTGTGGTGTGTTACAGTGTGTTGTGATGTGTTACAGTGTGTTGTGATGTGTTACAGTGTGCTGTGATGTGTTACAGCTGTTGTAGCTCCTATATCTTATTTGAAAGGTGTTGGGTGTAGTCAAGTGTTGGCATGTATTGTAATGAGAGTAGGTGTGTGTGTGTGTGTGTGTGTGTGTGTGTGTGTACTGGTGCTGGTATTGTGACGAGGTACTTAATGGTCTTAGAAGGCGTAAGGGGGTGAGAGGAGAGGAGGAGTCTTTAAGGCGCGGTCATAAATGCAATTATCGACGGAAATCAACGATTCCAGCAAATTATCTGTCAGAACAGTCAACAACCAGAGTCCGCGGCGACAGTTGACGCTCAGACTTGACAACGGTTCGAAAGTTGTCGATTCAGATAATTTTCTGTCGCCCGTATTGATCTTTGAAATTTTGAACTATTATTTCAGCGTATATCTTTCAGAAATTGGCCATATTTATACCTGAAATTTGTCTTAGTTTGAAACATGATTTTGTATTACATGTATGAAATACAAGATGGAATTAGAAAGTATCGCCAAAATAGAGATCACGGCGAAAGTTCATTTGACACCAACAACACGGCCCCGCACAAACGCTTCAGTGATGCGTGGACCACCACTCCCTGACCCCTGACGGAGACACGATGATCCTCCCCATACTGGCCAGATATTTTGTAAATAATATTGATTATGTGTTAAAGGAATATCCTTCCTTCCTTAGCTTAGTAAGCCCTATAATATTTATACTGTATATACTGTCACACTTGCCAGATGCTTTGCATTTTACGGAGGTACCTAGTGACAGCACTAGATCCCGCCTTCTCTACAAGGAATAAACAATTGAAATTGAAATTGAACACGCGACGGAACCTGATCTACAACTCTACATTCTGGCTCTGAGGGCATCACTAGGTGTAATAATTCCTAAAACTGACCTTTCATGCGATGAAAATCATAATGATTGTGGGTCTTCCAGCCCGACTTCTTACACTAGATTATTGTACACACCTGCGGTCTCTTTGCCGGCCAGGACCGTACCCACACACACTTTTTAGCCTTCCTTAATTGACTGCTCATTACTAAGGCGGTAATAGCTGCCAGTCACACATGGATACTATTACTTGTTTGGTTGGTGAACGTTCAGCAGCCTTTGCGATGGATCTTTTCCTGTGTGATCACTGGTTCGACGAAATCACCAATTTACTGCCTTTGATGAAACGGTTTCATGATATCGCCAATTTACCGCCTGTTGATGAAACGGTTTCACGATTTTCATCACGGAACATGCGAGTGTGACCGCCTTTAGTCGAGTTTTAAGGTGGTTCGAGAGGAGCTGCTGTATTCCTCAGGTAGAGGCCCAAGTCAAACTCCAGCCTGCAAACTTCCTCCCTCACTGGCTTTCCCTCAAATTACTTTTGAAACGTATCCAACTTTGTTTTAAAGGTTTGGAATCTCACGATATTTTTCCTCTGTTGCTGTTCTCTCCCCACCTCTCCTGCTCTCCTCCTCCTCCCCATCCATCACCTCGACCATAAAACTGCTTGAGGACGGGGGGTAGGGGGTACGTGGTAGGTAATGGAATGTAGGGTAGGTGAGGAGAGGTTAGAGGAGGATTGGTGGTGGGTGTGGAGAAGGATATGATTTGACAGGATTAAAATTCACCTGAAAAAATCCCACTGGAGGAAAGAAGTCCTCTGGATTGAAGTTTGGGCGGTTAGGTTAGGTTAGGTTAGGTTAGGTTAGATTAGATCTACCATTATTTCAGGCTTACAGTGACTAGACGGGTCATATAGGGCAAAGTCTACACGGGAGATGAACCAGGAAGATCAAACATTGTGAAGGCGAGCCGGATGGATTCTAGATGAGCCGGATAGAACAAATCTTTATATCAGACTACAGGGTTATAGGGTTGGCTGGATTCCATAGCGAGGCTGGCTGATAGGCGGTGTTGCCTACAAGTACTTAGGTAAAGCTTCCCTTCCCTCCTTCCTTCCTCCTTCCTTTCCCCCTCCTTCCCTCTCCCTGTGTATACACAAGTTAAGATACCTTACCTAATGGCTGGTAACCTGTACTCAAAGGGTTAACATCACTTAAGAATTTATCACGTCACCAGAAGATTGATATCGTACCAGTGGCTAGCATCGTACCAGAGGTAGGTAAGCAATCGTACTCATAAGCATCGTCCTCAGGGGTTAGCATCACTCAAGAGGTTAACATTGTACTAAGAAGATTAACATTATACCCAGGAATTAAAATCGTACTCAAGCTTCGAGAGAACTTTGATAGAATGTGTGAAAATTGATGAGGCTGAGTTTGTTTATAGTAGAGTCTTGTATTCCTCTTGTTTATAGTGAGTCTTAGTCCTCTTGTTTATGTGAGTCTTGTACTCTTGCTTATAGTGAGTCTTAGTCCTCTTGTTTATGGTGAGTCTTAGCCCTTGTTTATGGTAGTCTAGTCCTCTTGTTTATAGTGAGTCTTAGTCCTCTTGTTTATGGTATCTTAGTCCTCTTGTTTATGGTGAGTCTTAGTCCTCTTGTTTAAGTGAGTCTTAGTCCCTCTTGTTTATAGTGAGTCTTAGTCCTTTGTTTATGGTGAGTCTTAGTCCTCTTGTTTATAGTGAGTCTTAGTCCTTGTTTATAGTGAGTCTTAGTCCTCTTGTTTATGGTGAGTCTTAGTCTCTTGTTTATAGTGAGCCCAGTCCCTGTTAGCAGAGTCTTAGTCCTTGTTTATAGTGAGTCTTAGTCCTCTTGTTTATAGTGAGTCCAGTCCCTTGTAGTGAATTTAGTCCTCTTGAGAGACTTCTTGAGGAAACTTGTTTCAAGTGGGAGTGGATCAGAAAATAGAGTCCTAGGCTGTATGGTGGTAGTGGTGGGTGGGTTAGTGTGTGGTTGTGGTGGTATTGTGGAGTGGTGGTTGTTGTGGTTTTGTGGTGGTGGTACTGTGTGGTCAGTAGGGATACTGTGTGGTAGGTGGTGCTGTGTTAGTGGTAGTTATGGAGATACTGTGGTAATGGTAATGATAATGGTTGGGGTAACGATAGGGTATTCGGTAGTGGTGATGGTTAGTACTCTGTGGCGATGGTTGGTACTGTGTGGTAGTCATGTGTAGTGGTATCTGATAGACGTAGACATAATCTATCACCCCAATTGACGATGGGACCTTCAACACCTGTACGGTATATCACAGGTAAATGATGGTCTTGGGAGCTAATTAATCACAGAGTCTTGAGGCCAATAGATTCTTGATTGGATTCCAGGTGATTTAGGAGTAATTAAATGGTGTAGGGAGCAGATTAGTGATAAATATAATGCAGGTTAATTACAGGTGTGTTGTTGGTGGTGTATCAAGCAACTCAGGTTGGTGTGTGTGTGTGTGTGTGTGTGTGTGTGTGTTTTTCTTTCTTTCTTTATTTTTTCTTTCTTTTCTTTCTTCTGTTCCTCCATCTTTATCCTGCCTTTTAAAATGCTCTTCTCTTTTACCTCTTTCCACTTCTTCCCCCTCACTTCTTTCCCACTTTCCCCTCCCTTTCTTCCCCCTTCTTCCCTCTATCTCCTTCCCACTTCTTTCCCCCCCACTTCCCTTCTCTCTTCTTCTCTTTCATCTGCTTCCCTCTTCTTTCTCCTCCTTGCTTCCCTCTTCCTCCATATCCTTCTAAACCACTTCTCATCTTCCTCCTACACCTTCTCACTTTTCTCTTCCCCCCCTCCCCTCCCTCCTTCGTATTTTTAATATTCTCCTGTTTTCTTCTTCCCCTACCTCCCATGTCTTTCCATATTTGTCCTTATCTGTTTCTTTCCCTTTGTCTCGTTCAATTTCACTTACATCTCTCTTCCATTCCCCTGTTCCTCTCTCCTTGTTGTTTTTTTAATTTACTCTCACATGTGTTCTCTCCAATTATTTCCTCCTCCCTCTTCCTCTTTTGCACTTCCTCTCCTCCTCTTGCACCACCAATTATATCTTCCCCCCCCCCCCTCTCTCTCTCTCTCTCTCTCTCTGCTTCTTTTTTGCCATTTAACCCTTCCTCTTTCTCCTCTCTCCTCTACGACTCTTTTTTATATTTCTTTCTATCTCCCTTTCACTGCCTTCTTCCTTAACTCCTTTTTCGGCCTTCCCCACCCATCGTCCTCTCTCTTGTTTTTCTCCCCTTACTATAGTCTTCCTTCCTTCCTTCCTTCCTTCCTTCCTTCCTTCCTTCCTTCCTTCCTTCCTTCTTCTCCCTCTTAATTGTCTACTCCCTATCACCATCTTCTGCAGTCTGTCTTTCTCATCCATTCTCTGCCTGCTTCCTTCCCTCCCTCTCACCCATCTCCCCTCCTCCCTTCTCCTCCTTCCTCCTGTGTCATCTTGTCGACGTTGTGAGTGGGGGAGGGTGGAAGTAGTGGGTGGGTGGGAGGATGAAGGTGTGGATGGGGAGGGAGAAAGTGGGGTGGGTGGGAGGATGGAGGTGTGGTGGGGAGGAGGAGAAGTGGTGGGTGAGGAGAATGAAGGTGTGGGGAGGAGGAAGTGTAGGTGGGAGGATGGAGGGTGGGTGGGGAGGAGGATGGAGGTGTGGGTGGGGAGGGAGGAAGTGTGGAGGTGGGTGAGGAGAATTGAAGGTGTGGGTGGGGAGGAGGAGATGTAGGTGGGTGGGGAGGTTGGAGGTGTGGGTGGGTAGGGAGGGTAGGTGTGGGGAGGATAGAGTGTGGGTGGGTGGAGGGCGGGGGGTGGGTGGGTGGGGAGGGGGTAGGTGTGAAGGCGTGATTTTGCTGCCATAGACTTCACCATGTGCAGCGGCCGTCACCTGTGGGTAATGCCTCCTACCTGGCCTAAAATTGTTGCCACTCTCGCAGTTCTCTCAGCGCCAACCACAAAGTGTCCTCCTCCCAGTGGTGGTGGTGGTGTTGGTAACAGTGGTGGTGGTTGGTCGTGTTGGTAACAGTGGTGGTCGTCGTCGTCGTGTTGGTAGCAGTGTTGGTGGTGGTAATGGTCGTTGTTATGTTGACAATTAATGTTACTTATATATACTATTAAATTATTTTCTGATGACATGTTTTTGTGTATAGACAAATGTGTATAATTCAATTACATTTATTTACTTATTTAACCGAAAAATCTTATATAACCTGACAAGAGTGTGTGTGTGTGTGTGTGTGTGTGTGTGTGTGTGTGTGTGTGTGTGTGTGTGTGTGTGTGTGAGTTTTACGTGTTGCTTTTCTATGTGTGTACACTTATAACATTTATGTAAGTTACTCTACATTATTTGTGCCCGATCAAAGATATGAATAAGTGAGTTGTTTACATAATGTCATATTTATATCTTATCTTTATTTCAACTTTAAGTTTGTACTGTTGTATTTGTGATTATTTATTTATTTTACTTGTATTTTGTTTTTATTTTACCTTTTTAGGAGATGGAGGAAGAAGACGACAGGCAATGATCAGAGCTCTGGAACAGGTGGGTAGTGGTGGTGGTGGTAGTATGGTGATGGTGGTGGTGGTGGTGGTGGTGGTGGTGGTGGTGGTAGTAGTGGTGATGGTGGTGGTGGTGGTAGTGGTGATGGTGGTGGTGGTGGTGGTGATGGTGGTGATGGTGGTGGTGGTGGTGGTGGTAGTGGTGATGGTGGTGGTGGTGGTGGTGATAGTGAGGAGAACAACGACAAGGTGGAGTGCCAAGTACAACTTTCGTCTTACATTTTGTTTTAAGGCACCTTATGGATACTGGCACTACATTGGTACTAATACTATATTCAATACTGGCACCATATGGCACTGGCACAATATGATATTGGCACCGTATGACTGTAGAAGCAGTTAAAATATTAGCTGCCACTTACTATGCTGGCACTTTATTTGTGATTGTGGCACTACATTGGCACCGTGTTGATGATATTACCAGATTTTTTAAACTGGCTGTATAATTATGACACTGGCACCATACATACATACATACATACATACATACATACATACATTAAATTGACACGTACACAATAAAATCCATCCTCAAGTAACATGGATCACCTTTCTTTACAAGGTTAATATCATCTCCCAAAACACAACAACCACACGAAAAGTTGATTCACTCCCGACACACCAGAACCGACGCAGCGAGACGTATACGTCATTGAGTTATTTCCCCACACAGACGCGCGTTGACCCACTGTGGCACGCGTGATGGTGGGCCGCTGGGGGGTTAGCGTGGTATTGGTGGCAGGAGGGAACACGTCAGGATGCGGTAGTGGCGTTGACCGGTCACAGTCGCTGCTCCTTTATTACTGTGTGTAGCGCGGGATGCTTATATTGACGGGGAGGTGATCAAGGTGTCAGCTGGCCTGACCCTACTGGTCGGTGGTAGTGCTGGTGGTGATGGTGGTAGTGTTGATTGTGGTGATGGTGGTAGTGTTGATTGTGGTGATAGTGGCAGTGTTAATTGTAGTATTGATGTTGTTAGTGCTGCTAATAGTAGTGGCAGTACTGATGGTGGTTAATGGTGCAGGTGGATCGAGGACATGTGATGAATTCGAACTTGAGCTTTTAGGTGAAACAATTGCCAATACCAGTGCCTTAGGCTTCTTATATCGTGTGTGTGTGTGTGTGTGTGTGTGTGTGTGTGTGTGTGTGTGTGTGTGTGTGTGTGTGTGTGTCCGTCTATCTGTCTGTCTGTCCCGCCGCCGCCCTGGACAATCTCTGGACAGTGCGGACTCCCTTGGTTGACTGTCACACTCCTTCAGGGATCACAGTCTAAAAACATGGATTAACACAAGTCTCCTCCAGGAAGGTCTTAGTTTGGGTGGTGGGATGAGGGGGCGGGGGGGCTTCTGGACTGTCTTTCCCGCCAACATGACAGTCTGGAGCTTCAGTCTTACTAGGAAGATGTCAGTCTGGCTCGTTGGGAAAATGTCAGTCTGGGAGGGATGTCAGTCTGGGAAGGATGGGAGGCGACAGGATCGACCAGAGTCGTCGGGGCAATATAAGAAAAAGTGGGCCAGCGGCATTTCAATTAGTCAGAGGAAATACGAGGAGAAATGACGGAGCGACGCGTGTTAATCCAGTTACGGGTTCTCGGGTTACAGGTCTCTACTCTCACTCTAACGGATGACGGCCACGCTCCACCTCCTGGAAGACGAAACACACACACACACACACACACACACACACACACACACACACACACACACACACACACACACACACGACCCATAAGCTGCTCCGGTGTGTTTAAAGAGGATCATCATCATCTGGTGTTTACAGCACAGTAATACACCTGTAGTGATGCTTGTATGCTTCTTAATCTTTTTTATTTTATTTTAATTATAATTTATGTTTCTTCGGAATTAACTTCTTTTTTTAACGAATATGATTAAATGATTTTTGTATGTTTTAATAATAATAATAATAATAATAATAATAATAATAATAATAATAATAAACAATAATGTAATAATAACAATAATGTAATAATAATAATAATAATAATAATAATATAATAATAATAATAATAATAATAAAGATTAATAATAGTAATAATAATAATAATAATAATAATAATAATAATAATAATAAAGATTAATAATAATAATAATAATAATAATAATAATAATAATAATAATGATTGATGATGATGATAGTAGTGTGTAATAATAATACTACTAATATTTTTTTTACGGCCCAGCCTCCCCAATAGCCATATCCTCGCCGCCATTTTATTACCTTAAAATTAACGATCCTAATACATAAGTAGCTATCCGAGCTGTGTTGAGTTAGTTGAGCCGCAGATCTGGTGGCATTCAGTGACTGTTGCCCCGTAGTCAATATCTGCAGCAGTTGTCGGCCGAAATGATGCTCGTTCCCCCTGAAGCATAGAAAAGCAGACCTAAGGAAAGAGAAGGTCAGTCGACATCTCAACCAGGATTGTAACATAACTTCTGGCCTGCTGCTTCTGTTCGGATAACACCTCCATGGAGTCGGCAGAAGACTTGCACTTGGTCCCATCCCACCAGAGGTTGTGAACACCAGAGGAGTGAAGCTGCCTTGATCAACGTTCTGAATTTCTCCCATATGCCCTTATCTTGTCGTTAACGCCCTGTGCAGCATCGGAGTTAGGTTGCGGTGACAGGTATGGATCAAAATTCTGTCGAAAGGCTCGCTGTCCCGTCCAGAATCTCGCTTACTGACGTCAACACGGGCTTCATTGGATGTGTTTGAAGTCCCAGGTTGGAAATTCTCACCGTCCAATGGGAGGGGGTCATTCTACTCCGACATCATGACAGATTTCCTTCAATATATTTGCTGCAGAGATCCCTTACTCTGTCATGCCCATATGAAGCCCCTTTTCTGCACACCATGGCGTGGTCGACGTCATATCAAGAGCCACACACGCATTGGGAGGGCAACCTTCTACTGGCCTACCGCACCTTAGAGCATTGGCATCTGTAATTTATTAAGATTGAAATTATTGCACGGTAACGTAGTTAGCCAGTTCGAGGCGCCCACCTCCTGCGCTATAGCTACTTTGTTTTCAAATTCTCTGGTACTTGTAGCAACAGTTGCTGCAACTTATCACTTTGACCGTGCAGTCGTTCTGTCGTAATGGACCGTCGAATCTTGTTTACTTCGCTGGTATCCACCTCACCTGTTGCGTTCTGAGCTATTATATGGTGTACTACTACTACTACTTATAATAATAAAATAATAATAATAGGTAATTATCGATGGCTTAGTTCAATAAGGGCCTAAGGCAGACATTTAAGACAGATCATTTTTCTTCACATAAGCTAAAACTTCTTTCTTTATAAATTTTCAACGACTCGGTATTTAAATCAGCTCCTTAATTGATGATAATTACCGCGAACGAATTCCTGACTTGCATAATGGTAATGGTCATTAGGATTTCATTAATTAATAGAGAGCTTTTCATACCACAGTGCTGGATGGTCGGGCAGCTGCTGGTGGTCTGTTTGTTGGGGTTCATTTGTTAGTTGTTCTGCGAAGGTTGTTCCATCATCATACAGTAGCTAGTAGATCACCCAAGGGTTGTTCCATCATCAAGGCTAGCAGTTCACCCAAGGGTTGTTCCATCATCATACAGTAGCTAGTAGTTCACCCAAGGGTTGTTCCATCATCATACAGTAGCTAGTAGTTTACCCAAGGTTTGTTCTATCATCACACAGTACAGAGTTCACCCAAGGTTGTTCCATCATACAGTAGCTAGTAGATCACCCAAGTTGTTTCCATCATACAGCAGTAGTGTTCACCCAAGGGTTGTTCCATCATCATACAGTAGCTAGTAGTTTCAAGGTTTGTTCCATCATCATACAGTAGCTAGTAGTTCACCCAAGGGTTGTTCCATCATCATACAGTAGCTAGTAGTTCACCCAAGGGTTGTTCCATCATCAACAGTAGCTAGTAGTTCACCCAAGGTTGTTCCATCATCATACAGTAGCTAGTAGTTCACCGGGTTGTTCCATCATCATACAGTAGCTAGTAGTTCACCCAAGGGTTGTTTCATCATCATCAGCAGTAGCTAGTAGTTCACCCAAGGGTTGTTCCATCATCATACAGTAGCTAGTAGTTCACCCAAGGGTTGTTCCATCATACAGGCTAGTAGTTCACCCAAGGGTTGTTCCATCATCATACAGTAGCTAGTAGTTTACCCAAGGTTTGTTCTATCATCATACAGTAGCTAGTATCACCCAAGGGTTGTTCCATCATCACACAGTAGCTAGTAGTTCACCCAAGGGTTGTTCCATCATCATACAGTAGCTAGTAGTTCACCCAAGGGTTGTTTCATCATCATACAGTCTAGTAGTTCACCCAAGGGTTGTTCCATCATCATACAGTAGCTAGTAGTTTCACCCAAGTTGTTCCATCATCATACAGTAGCTAGTAGTTTACCCAAGGTTTGTTCTATCATCATACAGTAGCTAGTAGTTCACCCAAGGGTTGTTCCATCATCATACAGTAGCTAGTAGTTCACCCAAGGGTTGTTCCATCATCATACAGTAGCTAGTAGTTCACCCAAGGGTTGTTCCATCATCACAACAAGGTTGTTCCATCATCATACAGTACAGTAGTTCACCCAAGGGTTGTTCCATCATCATACAGTAGCTAGTAGTTCACCCAAGGGTTGTTCCATCATCACACAGTAGCTAGTAGTTCACCCAAGGGTTGTTCCATCATCATACAGTAGCAGAGTTTACCGGGGTTGTTCCATCATCATACAGTAGCTAGTAGTTCACCCAAGGGTTGTTCCATCATCATACAGTAGCTAGTAGTTCACCCAGGGTTGTTCCATCATCATACAGTAGCTAGTAGTTCACCCAAGGGTTGTTCCATCATCATACGTAGCTAGTAGTTCACCCAGGGTTGTTCCATCATCATACAGTAAAGTAGTTCACCCAAGGGTTGTTCCATCATCATACAGTAGCTAGTAGTTCACCCAAGGTTGTTCCATCATCACAGTAAAGTAGTCACCGTTGTTCATCATAACAGTAGCAGTGTCACCCAAGGGTTGTTCCATCACATCAGTAGTAGTTCACCCAAGGTTGTTCCATCATCATACAGTAGCTAGTAGTTCACCCAAGGTTCCATCATCATACAGTAGCTAGTAGTTCACCCAAGGTTGTTCCATCATCATACAGTAGCTATAGTTCACCCAGGATTGTTCCATCATCATACAGTAGCTAGTAGTTCACCCAAGGGCTGTTCCATCATACAGTAGCTAGTAGTTCACACAAGGATTGTTCCATCATCATACAGTACTAGTAGTTCACACAAGGGTTGTTCCATCACAAACACCACACACAACACCACCATCATACAGTAGCTAGTAGTTCACCCAAGGGTTGTTCCATCATACAGTAGCTAGTAGTTCACCCAAGGGTTGTTCCATCATCATACTCAGCTAGTAGTTCAAGGTTGTTCCATCATCATACAGTAGCTAGTAGTTCACCCAAGGGTTGTTCCATCATCATACAGTAGCTAGTAGTTCACCAAGGGTTGTTCCATCATCATACAGTAGCTAGTAGTTCACCCAAGGGTTGTTCCACCATTGGCAAGTACATTCGACAGTGTACCCATTCACTGCTCTGTTTTCAATGGCTCGATACAAGGACCAGTGCACAGTACAAGGGGGAACAGTCCTCCACTAAAGTTGGGAATCGAACCCGCGACTACTAGCCTACAAGACGAACACTCTACCAACTTTAATTCTAACCTTTATAAAACTAAGCTGTTTACCTAAGCGTGTATTTTTATTCCTTATTTAATTATTTTTTTCACATTGTATAGCTTGGAATATTGTGAAAGTATTGTTGTGTAATTACGTTCGTTAATACTGTTTATTTTTTTGTGTTGCAGGTATGAGTTGTGTTAATCCCGCTACTGCTGCTGCTGGTCTACACTGATGGGTATTTTGTGTGTGTGTGTGTGTAATAATAATAATAATAATAATAATAATAATAATAATAAACGGTTTATTAATAGAGTTGCAGCCGGTGGCTGAAAATGTACAGACTTACATTTGATTTAGACATAATGATATAATATGCATTGAATACATTTACAGGGCTGTACAGTACATAAATCAGGAGTTGTTTATTATTTTAACAATAGATGGGATGGTGCTGTTCTTATATCTATCGGTGCAGGCTTTATGGGCTGAATTTTGTTGTAGTGGCGGACTGCGCAAGTTGGGTGGGGGCTGCAGGTGGCAGGAGGTGGCGATGACGAGGGTGGTGCAGTAGTCCACTGCCAAACCTTTCAGTGCTTGGTGGTGGAGGTCACTGAGGGATGGCATTTCCAGGGTGGAGAGAGCGTTGGTGTAGCCGGAGTATTCTGCGCCGAGCATGATTCTGCAGGCCCTTTTCTGTACCTTCTCTAGCTGACGTTGTTGGGTGGAGTTGAAAGAAGATGACCAGGCTGGTGACAGCATACGTTAGTTTGGGGAGAATAAAGGCGTTGTAGATGGTCCTCAGCTCTGGCATGGGTGTCCCAAGTGACCCAAGTCGTCGTAGCATGTAGAGATGGTACGAGGCTGCCTTGACTGTGTTATTTACATGTTCCTTCAGTCAGTTTGTTGTCTATAGTACACCCAGGATTTTGGCAGACTGCACCAGCTGGAGGTGGGCACCACTGTGACTGCTGGGGCTTGCACTGGAGTGGTGGCGGTATTGATGTGGATGACTACGGTTTGGTGTGGTTGATGGTGACCTTGTTCTCTGTAGTCCATGCCTGTAGCCTGTCCAGGGTGCCTTGTAGCGATGAGTAGTCTGGTGCGGTGTTGTCCTCTGAAACCCCCACAGTGCAGTCATCCACGTACTTCCACCTGTGAGGAGTGTCCGATAGAGCGTTGTTGATCAGGATGAGGAAGCACAGTGGTCCCATCTTGGTCCCCTGGGGAACGCCGCAGGTGAGGTGTTGGAATGTGGAGACCAAGCCCTGATACCTCACTGCCTGGCGACGTCCACTCAAGAAATCAGTAAGCCATGAGACCAGGTTGGTGGGCAGCCCTAGTGCAATAGCCTTGTTAATAACAGTGCAGTGATCAACAAGGTCAAAGGCCTTCCTGAAGTCCACAAGGGCAACAGCCAGTGATGTCTTACGTTTCTGCAAGTTTTTGTGCAGAAAATCCAGAAAGCTCACCAAGCAGTGTGATGTAGAGGAGGTCCTCATATGTGTGTGTGTGTGTGATAGTCTAGCCCAGCCCAGGTAAACAAGATTGTGTCCTCAATAAGTAAACATAACACAGGTGATCCACATAGTCAAGCTAGACTCACCAGGTACACCGTAAACAAGGTAGAAAAATGCCCAGTCTACCTGTGTAATTAGAGGCGAAAAAGGGGGGTGTGGTGTGTGGCAGTGCTTCTTGGTTGTTGATGAGGAGAAGTAAGAACTCTCTCTCTCTCTCTCTCTCTCTCTCTCTCCTCCGTGTTTGCTCCGTTCTCCGCCATTCTCGTCACTCACGTCATCTTATCATCTTGCTTGTAGAAAACAGGATAACATGATTGACTTGGGAGAATGTGCAGGTGGGAGTGAGATTGTCTTGAGTGGTGTGGAAATGTGTGTGTGGTGTGGGGAAGTGTGTATGGTGAGAGGTGGAGGAGCAGGTGTATTTATGGGGATGGGGAAGGTGTGTGTGTGTGTGTGTGGTGAGGGATGAATGGCAGGCATGTGTGTGTGTGTGTGTGTTATTTGGCCAGAAAAACACAGAGTGGACAAAACAATATTAACACGGCTGAGCCAATTGAGAACCTGAGCTCTCTTAGTGGCACCTGATATATACTATATATTTATTTATTTATTTAATTTATTTATCTAATACATTTAGATTATAAGTATGCACATATTTTACAGTGAAGTTGGTGTCCAGTAATCTGTTAAGTGAAGGGAACAATACAACACGGGTTTATTAAGGTGAAACAAGGGTTCAGACACAGTCAGGATCATGTCTTGACGGCAAATATATAATTATTTCAATGGTCATATCTATTTACGTGACAATATATGATATAATGGTTTTAAGAATAAAAGTAGATAATATAAAGTAAATGTTGCAAAAATATTAATACTTAGACAGTAGATATTTTTTAAGAGATGATTTAAAGGGAGGGAGCGTAGTCTTTGCTCGGATGGGTGGGGGGTAAGTTGTTCCACACCTTCACACCATGATATTTTATGGAGGTTTGGGACTGAGAGGTAGAGGGTGGAAAGGCAGGTGCACTATAATGAGGAGTACAAAGTCAAGTGTGTTGCAAGAAGCGGTGGGGCAGGTGTGTTCTGCACGTCACCTGTGTCAGAGTGGGTATATATGTCTCTCTCTCTCTCTCTCTCTCCCATTGTGTTTTTTTTATAATTCTTTTTGTTTATTTTTGTTATGTTTTCTTTATACATTTATATGTTTGCTTTTCTTTGTTTATTATTTAATCTTTATTTTCTTTACGACTTTTTTTTTTTACTATGTATTGATATTTGTTGTTATTTTTTACGTGTTTGTATATTTATATCTCTTTTTATCTTATTTATTAGTTTATATATGTGTTGTGCTCAGAGAGACCCCCACCATCACTTGACTTTCACACAGATTAAGACCCAAAGTTCAAGCTCACTCACCGTCACGCTCCTCCTCCTCCTCGACACCTCGTCCTCCACGTCTACTGTATAGCTTGTCTAAGATTACGGTCCACCCTAACTGTGTGGATATGGGTGGATGTTTCCTAGTCTCTCACACTCACACACACAAACACACACACACAAACACACACACACAACACACACACACACACACACACACACACACACACACACCATTACGAATTTCGGCCGTTTTGTTGGCTGGTAAAATGTCATTGTTGGAATCTGGGGCAGTAACTCACCTACTTCGCCGAGAGAGAGAGAGAATTGTCTATAGACATGCTGAATCAATGTTGATTTTACTAAATAAGTATCTTTCGATCAGTAATGAGGGCGATGAAGAGATGATGGTAAAAATAATGATGTTAATACTAAAAGTAATAATACGCTGTCACCTGAAGGTTTAGTACCCCAGGTTACTTCCCCACATGGGTAAGCCACCTAATAGCCAGGGCCCCCACAAACCAAAACATTGAATTCCCTAAACTAACTTGAAAATTTCCCGAGAATGAATAATATTCTCAAAAAAAATCTCTTAATTTAATTATTATGCATTATATTATTTTCTTTATAAACCTTTATGCATAAAACTCCCCCCCCCTCTCTCTCTGATACACACACTAGCGGGCAGTAAATTACTTGTAATGAAGCTGTACTGGTTTAGGAAAAAATGGCTCAAATGAAGTCTTAAACTTTATTATGAAAAATAAACATTCTTTTGTAATTATTATATACTGTAATTCACAAACCACTACTTAAACTCAATGAAAATATTGATATTTTATTAAGGAAAATAATGTCTTTGGAATAATAAGCAGAGGTCCTTTTATAATAATCGTATTTCCTAATTTCCCCCAAAATTGCCTTTTCCCTAGATTTTCCCTAAATTCACTAAAATTTCCCGATCTAGGAACCCTTTCCTCCGATGATTTATCACCCCAGGTTATTTCTCCACATGGTTAAGCACTTTAACCCCTACCTAACTAACCTGTTTCAATGTAACCCTAACCTCTCCAGGTAGCTTTAGGTGTGTTTAAGCAATGAGGAAATAAGCAAAGTTAACTGATCTTCAGGTAAATCGGTTATTGGGCCACAAAATGAGGAGTTATATGGTGGGGAGATGACAGGTAGTAGCCCGGGCGGTCACCTGTCACGTCGTTCATCAGGTAATGGACTCACTCACCTGATCAATAAAATAACACCCCCTCCCCAACCCCCTAACTCACCTCACCCACCTCACCCCCTCCTCCACCCACCCCTCGGGCCTGGCCACCAATGGCCTCCTCGACACCTTGACCACCACGACCTGGCCATGACGACCACCCCACGACCACCCCACGACCCCCACACGCTTTAATTTTTATCCTGCATTCGTCTTAACTTGGAGTACTGCTCTCATATCTGGGGTGGCTCTTCTTTTGTCCAACTGTTAGATAGGGTGGAATCAAAGGCATTTCATCTTATTAACTCTCAACCCTTAGTTGATTATCTTTTTTCCCTTTCTCTTCGCCGCAATGTTGCTTCACTCTCTCTCTACTTACTGGTACTTTAGTGGGCATTGTTCGGTGAATTTGGCATCCTATGTACCGCCGGCAAGGCAGTGGGCTCGTAACACTCGTCTTGCCCGCGGTGCTTCACCGTTTGTGTGTGGATGTAGGTCACTAGAATAACCTGTTATAGTACATCCTTCTTTCCTCACACAGCCAAACTGTGGAATGCTCTGCCTTCTCTGTACTTCCATACTCATACAATCTGTCTCACTTCAAGAAGCTGGTTTTCCGGCATATTCATTGTGTAGATTAATATAGTCTTTTTCTCTTCAATTTTTAATTTGTTTACTCTTTTCTCTTTTCTGGCCGTTTGGGTCGATTCCCCGTAAAGCGGTATTATATTGAACTGCCTCCGTAAACCTGTTGCTGTTTACGTCTTTGTGTCCGACCTGTTTTGTTTGCATGGTCACATAAACTTAGTCTGTTCCGGCCTGTGGCCCACACACCTTAACAGTCAGGGTTAATTAATGAAGATAACGACTGGTGGCGACACTCCCTCCCCCCAGGTAACGTTAGGGTGTTTGTTTGATCATCAAGTAAACTAAAGGGTGCCAAATCCTCAGGTGTTCTCATTTCGTTAACATGATAATCTCTGGTGATTTATCCCTTCGTCTCCCCCTCAACCCTCACATTCCCCTCATGTTTCCGGCCGTCAGAGTGGTATGGTGGAGGTGTCCCCTCAACAGACATTGGTGCAAGTGTGTATATGTGTGATCAAGTGTGACGTGTGGCCACGTGTGTATATGTGTGGGGTGTGACGTGTGTATATGTTTGGATGTGACGTGTGGTCACGTGTGTGTGTGTATGGCCAAGTGTGACATGTGGGCAGTGTGTGGCCTCTTCAATGCTTGCTTTGATAAATGCTTTCCCCTTAATACTAAGTCAGTGAAAACTGTATCCATTTCCAAACTCTGTCACACAAGTGAAAGCAAGGCAATGATAAAGGAAAAACAAACTCCAAAGGAAATTTGCAGAAAGACTTATAACTTTCGGTACCGAGTATCAGAAATAGAGTAACTCAGCAGTTACAAATGCCAGACGTAGCTTTATACAAATAAGCTTCAGTCATCATCAGGCGGCAGTAAAACCTGGAATATCATAAATTCTATTCAGAACAGGAACACTCAGCCTTGTCCCACTCAGCTTTTATGACAAATGATTCACTTTAATGAATTTTTTATTATTGTTGCAAAAATCTTGCAGGGCATCTGATCACCATGAAATTCCTCTGGACTAGAACCAGAATGAGCTGATCTTATCCCTGTCACAGCAGATGAATTATTGACCATCATAAAATGTCAGATGCAGCAGCACGGAGACAATATATGAGCATCATTAAGAAAGAAGTGGCTCACTTATTACTACCTGTTCTCCTCACATCTGCAAATCCTACTTTGCAAATTAGCAAAGTTCACCCATATAAAAAATCTGAGAACAGGTCATTTCTGCCACATCAGTCCTCACCCAGCCTTGAGTAAATGAACTACATGTGATGAACAATTCCTTTTTGATGCCAACATCTTTTACAGACTTTTAGTTTGGTTTGAGGCTAGGTCAACTAATGCTCTCTATCCCACTAATGACGTCGTAAACTCTTGATGAGAGTTCACAGTCGGTATATTCTTGGACCTCTCTAGCCTTGATACTGTCGACCATCCACCTGTCAGCTTGAACATTACGGCGTTGAGGCCTTGTCCAATTGGTTTCTCTATATCTGTCTAATAGGAAGCATTATGTCTGCTAAAAATAATCATTCTGACTCTCCCAATCTTGCAGCGTTCCTCAAGGTTTCATTCTCGGTCCTGTACTGTTCTTGTTGTACATAAACGATATAATCCACTCTAGCACACTCATCAAATGCAATTTATTTGCAGACGATAGACATGTAATCTGTACACCAGCAACTCAGACCTCCATTCCTTGATAGAACTACGAACACTGAATTGTCAGGACCTGGGTAACGCGTAACAAACTGACCTTAAACCTCGAAAAACAAACACTACATGACTTTCATAGAAGGCTTACCTGTACCTTGGTAATACAGTCCTCAAACGCGAACAAATACTAAATTCCTCAGGGATATTGTTGGGGAATTAACTGGAAACCACATACAAGCCATTCACAGTAAAGTCATAACCAAGTGCCGTTTCATGTTTCACTCGACAGTCACTCACTCTGCAATGAAAATCTATTATGATCTTGTTTCCAACACCTGATACTGTCTGTGGGCTCTGGTTAAAACCCAATCTCTGGTTACTGCACAAAAGAGAGTTGTACGGACAATGACCTAATTGAAAATAAACAGATCACACAAACGAACAATTTGCTAAATTGAAAATGTTAAAATTCGATGATATTAACACCTACTGCTGTGCTCTATGTGTTTACAAATCTGTCAATCATTTGCTTGATAAGAATTATTTCCAGTTCCGAAATAATCAGAGATACAACTTAAGGCAGCAAGACCACCCCATGCCCTTCTCCCAGGCCCACACCTCCATAAAATATCATGGTGTGAAGGTGTGGAACAACTTACCCCCATCCGAGCAAAGACTACGCTCCCTCCCTTTAAATCATCTCTTAAAAAATATCTATTGTTTAAGTATTAATATTTTTTGGAATACCTACTTTTTTTTTATTTCCATACTGTATGTGCTATTCCAGATGATACAATGTTATATACTTCCTTGAGATAAATGTACAGTATATATCAGGTGCCTTCAAAACTCAGGCTCTCTTCAGCTCCTTCATATTAATATTGATTTATTATCCACTCTGTATCTCTGTTTTATTCTGGCTTAAATAATCTGTTTCAATATCAGTAGCGTGTGACGTGTATGGCCAGTGTGTGAGGTGTGGGGTAGAGTGTGTGGCCATCATGTGGCGTAAACACGTGTGGCCAACCATCAACTTGGGCGAACGTGTGGCCAGGGTGTGACATGATTGTGGCAGGCGTGATAGTTGTGGGTCAGCATGTTGTTGAGGGACAAACACGGGTAGTCATCAGTGGCGGGGACACCCTTATGTCAACACTTCTCCCCTTCAGTGATACACCCAGGGTGAGGGGAGCCTCACCCTGGCCCAACCCTCACACCTCTTTTCCACCACTCCTCCAGGCCTGGCGCGACTAGGGTCATCATTTCTGGCACTGTATGGAACTTGCTGAAACCCCTGTGCGCACTTAATGGATGGTCGAGACAAACATGAACTTTCCATGCTGTTGAGCGCTGTAAACCTTCTGTCTTCGCCTTGCACAGGATGCAGGTGCCAGGCTCAAACTATGGCCCCTCGAAATATATATATATATATATATATATATCTTATCTTTATAGATAGACCACTGTCCTGGCAGTGAACAGTGTCACCCTCAGCATCAAGACCTAGGTAATCTACTTAGTTTGGTATTTACTTCATTGCCATTAAGGTTATTAACTCATACTCCCCGACTCCACTCTCTCCTCCTCACCCCAGCCCTACCTCTCTCTCCTCCCCTTTCTCTCTCTCTTCACGCCCTCTCTCTCCTCTTCTACCCTACCTCTCTCCTCTTCACCCCCCTACCTCTCTCTTCACCCCCGCCCCCACCTCTCTCTTCACCCCCTACCTCTCTCCTTCCACCCCCAGCCCCTACCTCTCTCCTCTTCACCCTTCCCCTACCTCTCTCCTCTTCACCTTCCCCTACCTCTCTCCCTCTTCCCCTCCCTACCTCTCTCCTCTTCACCCTCCCCTACCTCTCTCCTCTTCACCCCACCCCCCACCCCTACCTCTCTCTTCACCCACCCCTACCTCTCTCCTCTTCACCCCGCCCCTACCTCTCCTCTTCACCCCTTCCCCCTACCTCTCTCCTCTTCCCCTCGTCCCTACCTCTCTCCTCTTCACCTTCCCCTACCTCTCTCCTCTTCACCCTTCCCTACCTCTCTCCTCTTCACCTCCTACCTCTCTCCTCTTCCCCTCCCCTACCTCTCTCCTCTTCACCCTTCCCCTACCTCTCTCCTCTTCACCCCGCCCCTACCTCTCTCCTTTTCACCCCGCCCCTACCTCTCTCCTCTTCACCCTCCCTACCTCTCTCTCCTTTTCACCCCTTCCCTACCTCTCTCCCTCTTCACCCCGCCCCCCTACCTCTCTCCTTTTCACCTCCCTACCTCTCTCCTTTTCACCCCCCGCCCCTACCTCTCTCCTCTTCACCCCACCCCTACCTCTCCCTCTCTTCACCCCTCCCCTACCTCTCTCCTTTTCACCCCCGCCCCTACCTCTCTCCTTTTCACCCCTCCCCTACCTCTCTTCACCCCGCCCCCTACCTCTCTCCTCTTACCCCTCCCCTACCTCTCTCCTTTTCACCCCTCCCTACCTCTCTCCTCTTCACCTCCCCTACCTCTCTCCTCTTCACCCTTCCCCTACCTCTCCCTTTTCACCCCTCCCCTACCTCTCTCCTCTTCACCCCTTCCCCCCTCTCTCCTCTTCACCCCTTCCCCTACCTCTCTCTCTTCACCCCTCCCCTACCTCTCTCCTTTTCACCCCTCCCCTACCTCTCCCTTTCACCCCCTCCCCTACCTTTCTCCTCTTCACCCCCCGCCCCTACCTCTCCCTCTTCACCCCCCGCCCCTACCTCTCTCCCACCCCGCCCCTACCTCTCTTCACCCCCACCCCTACCTCTCTTCACCCCCGCCCCCCCACCTCTCCTTTCACCCCGCCCCTACCTCTCTCCTCTTCACCCCCGCCCCCTACCTCTCTCTCTTCACCCCTCCCTACACCCTCTCCTCTTCACCCCTCCCCTACCTCCTCTCCTCTTCACCCCTCCCCTACCTCTCTCCCTCTTCCACCCCCGCCCCTACCTCTCTCCTCCCACACCCCGCCCCTACCTCTCTCCTCTTCACCCCCCTTCCTCTCTCCTCCCACACCCCCTACCTCTCTCCTCACCCCCCCCTCTCTCTCCTCCCCACCCCGCCCCTACCTCTCTCCTCTTCACCCCCGCCCCCTACCTCTCTTCACCCCCCCCCTACCTCTTTCCTCTTCACCCCCTCCCCTCTCTCTTCACCCCGCCCCTACCTCTCCTTTTCACCCCCCACCCCTACCTCTCTCCTCTTCACCCCGCCCCTCCTCTCTCTTCACCCCCCCCTACCTCTCTCCTCTTCACCCCACCCCTACCTCTCTCCTCTTCCCCCCACCCCCTCCTCTCCTCTTCACCCTTCCTACCTCTCCCCTCTTCACCCCCCCCCTCTCCTCTCTCCTCTTCACCCCTCCCTACCTCTTTCCTCTTCACCCCTCCCCCCTACCTCTCTCTTCACCCCGCCCCTACCTCTCTCCTCTTCACCCCGCCCTACCTCTCCTCTTCACCCCCCTCCCCCTACCTCCTCTCCCCCTCTCCATCCCACCCCCTACCTCTCTCCCCTCCACCCTGCCCCTACCTCTCTCTCTTCACCCCGCCCCTACCTCTCTCCTCTTCACCCCCCGCCCCTCTCTCCTCTTCACCCCTCCCCTACCTCTCTCCTCTTCACCCCCTACTTCCCTCCTTCCTCCTCCCATTCTTCTTATCCTCTCCTCCCTCCTCGCCTACCTCTTGCTTTCCTTCATTCTCTCATTCCTCCTCTTTTCTACCCTCTCCCCCTCCTCCTACCCTGCCCTGTTTCCCCCTCCCCCGACATCCTCACCCCACCATATCCCTCCACCCCTTTTCTTAATGTCTCTCCACCTCCCGTCCCTCCAGTGTTTTCCTCATTCTTCCACCTTCCCTCATCCTTCCTCCTTCATCATCCTTTCTTCTTCTTCCTTCCCTCATCCTTTTTCCTCCCCTTATCCTTTCTCCTTCCCTCATCCTTCTTTCTCCCCTCCCATCCTTTCCTCTTCCCTCATCCTTCTTCCTTCCCTTATCCTTCTTCCTTCCCTTATCCTTCCTCCTTTCTTCCTCCTTCCTCCTTCCCTCATCTTCCTTACCTTATCCTTCCTCCTTCCCTTATCTTTTCTTCTTCCTTCCTTTCTTCTTCCTTCCTTTCTTCTCTCATCCTCCCTCCTCCTCTTATTCTTCCTCGTCGCTCCATCCCTCTCCCTTTCTCTTCTTCGTGGTTGTCTCGAGTCACGATTATTCCTAGCATTTTCCTTCCTCCCCCCTCACACACACACACACACACACACACACACACACACACACACACACACACACACACGGGTAGACGAACGCAGTGGCATCCTTTCATCTTCTTCATTAGTGTTTATTAACCCTCTTCCTCCTCCTCTTCCTCCTCTTTCTTCTTCTCCTCTTCCCCTTCCACCAATTATCGGTCCTGCTCTTCCTCTGTCGTTACTCTCGTGTCTCTCTCTCCCTTTAACATCCTCCTCAGCCACGTAATGTTGTTATTGTTTTTGGAATCTTCGTCGCCAACATCTTCTTAAAACTTGAGGGTAGATATTCCGTTGTTTTGTGACACGCAGGAAATTAAATATCCCGTGTAGGTTTTCTTTGTATGTGCTTTTTGTCTTTCTCTCTCTCTCTCTCTCTCTCTCTCTCTCTCTCTCTCTCTCTCTCTCTCTCTCTCTCTCTCTCTCTCTCTCTCTCTCTCTCTCTCTTGATCAGGTCTTTGAAATCGTCTCCAAGAGAGTTATGGTGATCAGCTCCTGTAGGGTTAGCACTAGGAGGGAGGAAGGGGGGAGAAGGAAGGGTAAGAGAGGGGGTGGAAGAAGGAGGAGAGGGATAGGAGAATGAAGAGGAGACAGTGCAGGAGGGAGGGAAGGAGCGCTGTAGTGTAGCGTCAAAACTCGGGAAAAAAAAAAATTATTGGGAAATTTTTTGTTTCCTTCTCAAAATTTCAAGGCTGAAGGTTATTGGCAGGGGAGAGAGTGGTTGGGGAGGGCAGGTGAGGGCAGGTGGAGGGGGGGGCAGGTGGAGGAGGGAGGAAGTGGAGAGATGTAAGACTATTTATATATTTATTATTAAAAGATAGAAGGAATTAATGTTTTCTTCATTTTTAAACTTGAGGACAAAAAAAAAATAATTGAGTACGTGTGAGTCAATACTTCATGGATACTCGAGTGACTTGTTAATCTGTGGCGTCTAATACTTGAGGTGTTGCTTAATTAATTGATAAACACCAAAAATAAAATTCTGAGTGAAAGTATATATTACATGGTGGTGAAGTCATAGTTCTTCTTTATACAACTTGTGGAGAAGAATTGAGGTCGAGCTTTGATTTATTTAATGTGTTGTTGTATTTATCTTATTGGTTCATTTTATTTACGGTATTCATCTCTCTCTCTCTCTCTCTCTCTCTCTCTCTCTCTCTTTTTGTTACTGTTTTTTGTTGTTCATTCTTCTGTTTTTGTTATTCCTCCTTCTTACAATCTTTCCTTCATTCCCTTTACATTTTCTTCATTTTTTCAACCTCTTTCAAACCCTTTACCTTAACTTCATCCCCTTCATCCTTCCATCACTCCCTCACCCATCCTCTGTTACACTCCCTCACTGTTCCTTCACTTCCTTACCCATCTTCCATCACTCCCTCAACCTTCGATCACTCCCACACCCGTCCTCCCTTACACTCCCTCATTGTTCCTTCACTCCCTTACCCATCTTCCATCACTCCCTCATCCTTCCATCACTCTCACACCCATCCTCCCTTACACTCCCTCACTGTTCCTTCACTCCCTCACCCATCTTCCATCACTCCCTCACCCTTCCATCACTCCCTCACGCCATCTCCCTTACACTCCCTCACTGTTCCTTCACTCCCTCACCCATCCTCCTTCACCTCCTTTACACTCCCTCCTGTCCTCTCGTGTACGCCGGCGTATATAGTTTGCGTGCGTGTCATTCCACAAAGGGTGAGGGGTAGGGTCGTGTCGTGGCGGGGTTAACATTCCTCAGGTACCGTAGTTGTGTACAGCCCCCCACACCCACCACCACACCCCCACTTGTGGAATGTTGTCCCATGCTAATCACAGACTGGAGTCCCCCCACCCCCCACAGTCGCCATAGCCTCGTTCTATTTCCCTTAGTCCAGTCCCTTCCCCTCCCACTTTCGCCCGATGCTAGCACAAAACAGTGATAGTAGTAGTAGTAGTGGTGAAAATAGAAGAAGTAGTATTAGTAGTGGTGGTAATAGAAGTAGTAGTGGTAGTAGTGGTGGTAATAGAAGTAGTAGTAGTAGTAGTTCATTGTGTTTTGGGCATAAGAGGGACGCTTCCGTGATAGAGTGAATGCCCTAGGCCACGTACTGGCTGGGGTCGTGTGGATTATGCTCTGACGTGCTAGATGAGAGAGAGAGAGAGTCACCCACAAGCACACAATCCAGAGCAAGAAAAAAAATAAAAAGTCAACAGGAAAATGTGTTATTAATTCATTATCCATTTTTCCACATTGCTATTCAAATATTTACTTTTTTAATTCTTTTATACATTAGTGAATGAGCCAATAGACGTTCTCTCCCCACTGATGGATCGGCCTCAGGCTCACTGCTGAGTCATCTCCGTCAAATGCAAAAAGGAAAAAAAAGTAACACCGTTATTCTGAGTTTTGTGTTTTATTTTATTGGAATTAATTGAGAACCAAAAGTACAGCTACAGGAAATGATACAAGTGCGGGTACAGTTTGGGTTACTGGTGCAGCTACAAACACAGGTGCGTGTATAGGTACAGGTACAACTACAGGAACAGATGACGTACGTTACAGGTGCAAGAGACAGTTACGTGTATGGATACAAACACAGGTACAGTACAGGGAACAGAAGGTACAAATTCAGGTACAGAGGGAGAAAATTATCTTTATCTGCTTTACCTAACGAGAGAGAGAGAGAGACTGGCACACACACTCGGCGGTGGTCGAGATGGAGATAATCACCGTAAATATAATATTGATTTTATCCCTCCATAACGCTGACGACTTGGCACTCACTGTCTTAAGATAATTGACTCTCTCTCTCTCTCTCTCTCTCTCTCTCTCTCTCTTCACTGCATTTTGTTGTTCATTCTTCTGTTTTTGTTATTTTGTGTCCTCACGAGAATCTCGGAAATTACTTTACCTATCTGTAGTGATGATGGATGGTGTTATACGTAGTGATGATGGATGGTGTTATATGTAGTGATGATGGATGGTGTTATATGTAGTGATGATGGATGGTGTTATATGTAGTGATGATGGATGGTGTTATATGTAGTGATGATGGATAGTGTTATATGTAGTGATGATGGATGGTGTTATATGTAGTGATGATGGATGATGTTATATGTAGTGATAATGGATGGTGTTATATGTAGTGATGATGGATGATGTTATATGGAGTG
>NW_024713984.1:77500-156762 GCF_018991925.1 Homarus americanus
CCCCTCATTCTAGCTACTAGGTCTTCTCTCCCTCTCTGATTTATCGTCTCTCCCTTTCTCTCTGTCTACTTGCTGGGTCTCCTCTCCTTCCCTCTATTGATGCTGCTCAAGATGGGATGAAAATCGAGAGGAGAGAAAGAAGGATGAGGGAAGGTGTAAGAGGAAAGAAGGGGAAAATAGTGAAGAGGAGAAGAGGGAAGAGATTGAGATAGAGAGAGAGGAAAGATGGAAGAGGGTTAAGGATGTGGCGAGCATATGGAGAAGGATGAAGATGGGGAGAGGAGGAATAAGGGAGAGTTTAATGAACAGGAAGAGAGGGAGGAGGAAGGGGAAGAGAGAAGGTGAGAGGGGAAGTAGAAGAGGGTGATACGGACGAAGCTAGGGAGTAGTAGAAGGTGAGAAGGACTGATAGAATAATGAAGAGGAAGAGAAGGGAAGGAGTAGGTAGAGATAATGAAGAAAGGGAATGGGAGTGGAGGAGGAGGAGGGAAGGAGTAGGTCAATATTGAAGTGGAGGAGGAGGTGAAGTAAGAGAGGAAAGGAAACAGAGATGAAGAAAAGAAAATGACTTAATAGATCTTGGAACCAGCGAGGTGGAAAACGGAAGGAGGGAGGGAAGTAAAGGAGGAGGGGGAGGGAGGGAAGGGAGAGAGTACGGTAAGAGGGGGAAAGGGGAGAAAGAGAGAGGAAACTGAAAATCACGTGGAAAAGAGAAGAGGATGGAAAGAGAGGAGATAAAGGGGTTGATAAGAGGAAATAATAGGAGAGGAAGAGGAAGAGAGAGATAAGAAAGAAAAGAAGAGGAGTTGGAGGATGGGAGAGATAAGATAGGGAGGAAGAGGTGTTGGGAGAGGATGGAGGAGGGATGAGGGATGAGGAAGAAGGAGGGATAGAGGGGAAGGAAGGATAGAGGGGGGAGGAAGGAGGGGATGAAGGATGGAAGGATGGAAGGGAAGGAAGGATAGAGGGGGGAGGAAGGAGGGATGGAAGGGAAACAAAGAAAGCAGAAAAAAAGGTGAAAGACTTGACCACAGCTGGTTAAATAAATGAGTGGGCAGGTGGTGGGGGTGCAGGAGGGAGGTGGGGGGCAGGAGGGAGGGACGGAGGTGGAGGGCGGGGAGGTGGGTGGGGGGGCAGGAGGGAGGTAGGTGGGGCAGGAGGGAGGGACGGAGGTAGGTGGACAGGGGAGGGACAGGGGGTAGGTGGGGGCAGGAGGGGCTTGTAATGACATTATATATTCATCAGGTGACGTAGAGAACAGCGTCCAGGTAAACACTTATATCTCACCTCCACTCATGACCATATGTTATCACACACACACACACACACACACACACACATACACATATTCATAAAGGAGGTTAATTTTGACTCTTCCAAATCTTACTCACCTTAACACCTAATCTTACCGAAGTCTAATGAAACCTAACCTAACCTACTTAAAATTAACCCCGACCAGGCCCAAATTAACCTAACCTAACCTAACCTAACCTAACCCCGACCAGGCCCAAATTAACCTAACCTAACCTACCAAGTAACCTGATTTAATACGATTGTAAGTTTAAAGTATTTTGAGTGTTGGAATTTTGTGTTAATAATATTTTGGGTGACAGGATTTTGTCCGGTGGGAAGTTTTTAATGGATTTGCCCAATTCTATTATAGTCCGATTGGATTTTGTCCAATGGGAAGTGTTTGATGGAATTTTGTCCAGTGGGATTTTAGTCCGATGGAATTTGATCTAGTGGGATTTTAGTCCGATGGAATTTTGTCCAGTGAGATTTTAGTCCAATGGAATTTTGTCCATGCACACCCAGACCCTCACACCGACCAGGTCCTCGTCCCCACCTCCCGATGTTTAGACATAGGTGGTTGGCGGACTGGGGGGTATTACAGAACTCTCTCACACACACACACACACACACACACACACACAAAGTAGTAATATCAGTAGAGCATTCTCGTGCTGGTTTTTTGTGCATCTGCCTTGGTTATATATTCATGGGGGGTTTAAATTGCGTGGTGTAATCTCTGGACACAGTGGACGATATAATACACTTTGAATGCCTGGGACTGCTTACCTTATGGATCACAGTGAGGAGGAGGTGTGGTGGTTTGGTGTAAGGTGTGGCACGAGTGGGAGGTGTGGTGGTTTAGTATAAGGTGTGGCACGAGGAGGAGGTGTGGTGGTTCAGTGTAGGGTGTGGCACGAGGAGGAGGTGTGGTGGTTTTAGTGTAGGTGTGGCATGAGGAGGGAGGTGTGGTGGTTCAGTGTAGGTGTGGCTGAGGAGGAGGTGTGGTGGTTTAGTGTAGGTGTGCTGAGGGGAGGGAGGTGTGGTGGTTTAGTGTAGGTGTGCCATGAGGAGGAGGTGTGGGTGGTTCAGTGTAAGGTGTGGTGTGAGGAGGAGGTGTGGTGGTTTAAGTAGGTGTGGCACGAGGAGGAGGTGTGGTGGTTTAGTATAGGTGTGGCACGAGTGGGAGGGGGTGTGGTGGTTTAGTATAGGTGTGGCTGAGGAGGAGGTGTGGTGGTTCAGTGTAAGGTGTGGCACGAGGAGGAGGTGTGGTGGTTTAGTGTAGGTGTGGCACAGTGGGAGGGGGTATGGTGGTTTAGTATAAGGTGTGGCACGGAGGAGGTGTGGTGGTTTAGTGTAGGTGTGGGTAGGGAGAGGAGGTATGTTGGAGTTTGTGAGTGGCAGTGTGTGTGTGTGTGTGTGTGTGTGTGTGTGTGTGTGTGTGTGTGTGTGTGTGTGTGTGTGGAAGGAAGGCGAGGGCTTGCTGGTATGTCCGTCTCAGGTTGACCAACAGAGGGACAGGAATGGTTGGCATGTTAGGTGATGTGGGCGGCCGAGCAGGTGAAGTGGGTGTGAATAGGTGAAGTGGGTGGCTGAACAGGTGAAGTGGGTGGCCAGACAGGTGAAGTGGGTGGATGGATGAAGTGGGTGGCCGAGCAGGTGAAGTGGGTGGCCAGACAGGTGAAGTGGGTGGACGAGATGGTGAAGTGGGTGGCCGGGGAGGTGTAGTGGGCGGCCAGGCAGGTGAGTGGGTGGACGAGGATGGTGAAAGTGGGTGGCCGAGGTGTGTGGAGCCGAGCAGGTGAAGTGGGTGGACGAGCAGTTGAAATAGGCGTTTGTAGGAGGAATTCTTAGCTATACAATCCGAACCTAACCTAACCTAACCTATCGTGACAGGCTATTAGACAGACGGATTTTTTCGAAGAGGAAGTTCTTTGATGGGATAGTGTATTGTAGGATCGGCTTTATCGAGAGAGAGATTAGTGGCAAGAACAAATTCCGGAGAGAGGTTTCGTTTTAGGTCCCGTACAAATCTCCTTCTTACCCTACCCATCCTTCTTTTCCCTCTCTCTAGACCTCCTATATGGTGCATTATATTTCACCACGACTCTCACACTCCTCCTTCCTTCTCCCCCCTCACCTCTCATCGTGTACCATAACATTTTCTCTCATACTGGTGTTTATAGGCTAGGAGGACTATGTATCGAGTCTTCTTAACTTACCCAGCAAAATGTCCTCCTCCTCCTCCTCCTCCTCCCTCCTCCTCCTCCTCCTCCTCCTCCTCCTCCTCCTCCTCCTCCTCCTCCTCCTCCTCCTCCTCCTCCTCCTCCTCCTCCTCCCGTACTGGAACATCTTGCTAGACAGTAATGACATGGTGTAATCTAGGTTATTAGTTGGGGAGGGGGTTAGAAGACTGACACAGGGTACAGACGAGAGAGAAGAGGAGCTGGTGGGTGATATTAGCACCTGGCTGCCTCACCTGCGCCAGAGTTAAGGTTCCCACCCCCTTCCCCTCTCACCCCTTCACCCCCGCCTCCCCCACCCTCCCGTCGAACACCATCAACTCCTACACTCTACATTGCCCTCACTTAACTACCCCGATATTTCGCTTCTCTCGGCTCACGTCTCCACCTTTCCCCACCCCTCCCCCTCCCCCCTCCCTCCTCCATCACTCTCCCCTCATCCTCCCCTCCCCCCCACTCCCTCCTCCTCCCTCTCCTCCCCCTTCCACTCCCCCTCCCCTCTCCCTCCACTCCCTCCCTCCTCTCCTCCTCCTCCCCTCCCCTCCCTCCACTTCTCCCACTTCCTGCCTCCACTCCTCCCCTCCTCCACCCTCCCTCCTCCACTCCCTCCACCTCCTCCCTCCTCCTCCCCCTCCCCCCTCCTCCTCCCCCTCCCCCTCCCTCCTCTCCCTCCCTTCCTCTCCCCTCCTCCCTCCCCCTTCCCCTCTCCCCCCCTCCCCCTCCCTCCCCTCCCCCTCCCTCCTCCCCCTCCTCCCTCCTCCACCCCTTCCCTCCTCCTCCACTCCTTCCTCCCTCCTCCCCCTCCACTCCCTCCTCCTTCCTTTTTTTCCCCTTTGTAGCTATAGTTTATTCAAGTGTTAGTTTTCACAGTATTTTGCTCTGCTTCAGTTAGTAATGCCTGACTTCCGATTTACTGACCTGTGTGTGTGTGTGTGTGTGTGTGTGTGTGTGTGTGTGTGTGTGTGTGTGTGTGTGTGTGTGAAGATAATAACACGTGTAGTGGAAAAATGTGTAAAATTACCCAACTGTTATTATTTATTATTATTATTATTATTATTATTATTATTTTATTATTATTATTATTATTAAAAACCATGATAAAAAAATACAAAGAAAACATTATCTATTGTTAATATATATTAACATTTATGGCTTAACTTTATCGACAACTTTTTAATATTATATAAATTTTAGTCTCAGCGACCACGAAGATATTTTCGTGTATTTTAAACATCTACTACGGCATAAACTTTCATAATGTTACTATAAAACTAAATTTATCTATAAGACAAAATATATATTATTAAAATATACAAACAAAAAAGACTCGAAAAATTTCTTCGGTTCATATCCAGAGTTATTGGTTCTGGGTAACTGTAAATATAAATGGTATTAATATTTGCGACGAGTGGGGTGAGTGGGAGGGTGAGTGAGGGGAGAGGGACGTCGACCAAGGCATTCGTATTCTGGGCGGAGGTGCTGCTGTGGTTCCAGGGAGGCACAGGAGACGCTCTAGCTCACAGGGTTACGGTGACCAATGGAGGCCGGCGGTAAGTCTTCACTAAGGGTTCCTCCTACACCTATTTCACTCTCTCGCTGGGAGGTGGCAGTCTTGATGGCTGCTGCTTTGTGTTTGGTTTAGATTTTTTTTAAGGATTTTCTTTTTTGTATATATTTACTTTATTATTAATTCTGTATTTTTCTGACTGATTGATTTGTTATTTATTAATTTATTTTGGGTTTGCCTTTGAGGTATATAGTGTTGAGTGTTGAAATGTGTTAAGTATCGAGACAGATAGACAGACAGACAGACACAGGCAGACAGACAGACAGACAGGTTGACAGACAGACAGATAGGGATGTGTCGTTCTCCTATATCCGGCTGCTGCCTGAAGGTTATCTATCATTCTAAGACAATATCCGGCCTAGTGTGGGAGGCGTCAGGGTGCAGATTAAGTGTTTATGGGATATAAACTTGACGGTTTTAGTGGTGGTAGTGTAGGTGATAATGGTGGTGTGGTGGTGGTGTGGTTGGTAGTGATGGGGTGGTGGTGTGGTTGTGTTTGATTTTGCCACTTACAGCGGCTACTTACTGCACCCCACACTCATCCTGTGAGCGGTAGCCCCAAAAGGATTACAGAGTAGAGTTTACAACGGGTCATACATTAACCCCCGTTGTCAGGATATTATGGCACTGAATGTTACACAGTATTTCAATTACATTATTTGTTTAGTTCTATACATAAAGGGTACTTATTCACAAATGCGTGAGTACAGGCATGTGAGGCAGTATGTCTGGCCTCACACTTTGTTATTCACATTTAATTGAGAAGTATTCAAGCACATTGCGTATTTGGTTCTGTACATTCGAACTGATATAGTTACTAAGTGGATACAATCTTATGGTGGGGGTGGGTTGGTGGTGGTGGTGTGGTTGGTAGTGTGGGTGGTGGTGTATAGTGGTGGGGTGGGTGGTGGTGGTTGGTAGTGGTGGGGGTTGTGGTGTGGTGGTTGGTAGTGTGGTGTGGTGGTGTGGTTGGTAGTGGTGGGGTTGTGGTTGGTAGTGGTGGGGTGGTGGTGGTGGTGTGGTTGGTAGTGAGTGGTGGTAGGTGGTTTTGGTGTGGTTGGTGGTGGGGTTGTGGTGGTGGTGTGGCTGGTAGTGGTGGGGGTTGTGGCTGGTAATGGTGGGGGTGGTTGTGGTAGTGTGGTTGGTAATGGTTGGGGGTGGTGGTGTGGTTGGTAGTGATGGTGGTAGGTGGTGTTGGTGTGGTTGGTAGTGGTGGGGTGGTAGTGGTGTGGTTGGTAGTGGTGGAAGGTGGTGTGGTTACTGGTGGGTGATGGTCGTTGATAGTGGTTGGCGATGGCTAATAAAATATTGGTGGTTATTAACCTGTAATGGGATGTATTACTGGTTGATAATTATGGTGGTAGGTACTGGTGGTTTGATGGTATGATTATGGTAGTGGTGGTAGGTCACATAGCGCATAACCTCTCTCACACGACCACTACCACCCCCCCATCCTCTCCCTACCACCACCACTACCACCCCCATCCTTTCCCTACCACCACTACCATCCCCATCTCTCCCTACCACCACTACCACCCCCCCATCCCTACCACCCTCCACCCCCATCCTCTCCCTACCCACCACTACACCCCCATCCTCCCCCCACCACCACCACCACCCCCATCCTCCTCCCACCACCACCACCACCCCATCCCTCCCCCACCACCACCCCCCCAGGCTAGGTGTTAGTTTCACCTCCCACTCTGACTGCATAATTCCACCGGTACATTATAGTGTCGGGTTGGTTGTGGCAGTGAGAGGCGGGAGGAATCCAATGAGGGTGTGATTAGTTTCAGCCAAATGTTAAGCAAAGTGAGGCTATATCATCCCCAGAGCAAAGTTGAAATTGTCGAACCCATGTTGTGGTTAGTAGTCTGTGTGTGTGTGTGTGTGTCGTGGTTAGTAGTGGTGGTGTTGAGGGATCATAGTTAGTGTGTGTGTCTATGCCCTGTGGTGTAATGGATAGCATGCTCTCCTCGCAAGCGAGCGGACCCGGGTTCGATCCTCGGGCAGGGTGAAACTATAGGTAAGTTTCTTGACGCCATTTGCCTCTGTTTACCCAGCAGTAATCGATTTTCGGATCGTGTTCCGGGGTAATGGTTAGCCAGTGCAGTTGGCGAATTGTCCGGTCTTCTCGGACTATTCTTTGACACTGGGTCATGCACCCTCAACTCAGTGTGTGTTGTGTTGGCGACAGCTTCTACACCTTAAACAAATTCACGCCTAGGTGGCCCTTGGGCCGGCCATCCTCGTTACACGAGGTGGCAACCATTATATATGAGTGTGTCTGCGGTGCCGAGGTTTATTCTGATGCTTTCGGCTTTTGCTTTGTGCTGCAGGAGAGTTTTTTTTACGTCATGGTTTTTTTTACGTCGTGTTTTTAAGTGTGTGTGGCTTAGATGGTTATGTTTGGGTTTTTTTCCAAGTGTTGTAATGTTCGTAGTTCGCCGACATCTTCCTGCTGCTGCCGATGTGTGTTTTATTAATGCAGGTCTACGTTGTGTTGACTGTCTCGGTCTTGGTGCTGGTGTTTGTGTTTTATTTTTCAGAAGCTTTTGGCATCGGTTGTGGCGTTGCTAGTGTGTGTGTGTGTGTGTGTGTGTGTGTGTGTGCTCCCGAGATAAGACTCTATGTAAGTGTTTCACGGTGCTAAGCTCACCCAGACCAACTGTTTTGCAATGATTATAAACATTACCTGTGTTTGCTTGGGTGCTTGTTTGTGTGTTTTAATTTAAAGTTTATCGGTGTTTTAACGAGACTCGGCTTTTTGTGATAGAAGTGTGGTTCCTGGCGCCCATTTACAGTAACCACAAAACAATCAGGGAAAAACAAGAACTTTCGACTGTGTTTGTATATAAAGTAGATGAGAGTTTAGGAGGAAGGAAGTGTGTGTGTGTGTGTGTGTGTGTGTGTGTCAGTCTTATACATTATAACACCCTGCTGCCGTATACCATGACTCCACAATGAATTTTTACTGCTGCTATCCCGTGTATTTTTCCTCTTCCATACTGTGCTCGTGTTGTGTATCCGTTTTTGTTTTTGTTGTTGTTTTCTACACCCATGGCTGGCGGCGGGGTGTTTTTTATAACCAAATAAGGTGTTGTATATGCGAGTGCCCGGGTTTTTTTCCCACTGATGGTTCGGTATTGGACTGTCGCAATGTTTTTTTTCCTCTGTTTTTGTTTTTCATTTTGAGTTGTTGTTGTCTTGGATTTTTTCTTTTATAATGTATATTTTTTTCCCGTTTGCTGTACTATTGTGGTTTATCCTCTGCTGTGGTTAGGTTGTGCTGCTGTCTGACTGTACTGCTGTGCTCTAACACTTGCGCCGCTTCTCAGTTTATATACTTGATGAACTCTGAGACCTTGATGTAAACAAAGTGTTTGGTGTAAATTCGGAGAATTTATCCAAACCAAAATTTTTCGACAGTTTATTTTTTAACGTGATATTTTTAATTGGATTTCTTTTTAACATGTAATTGTGTCTAGATAAAAAAAATAAAAATTCGGAAATTTAAAAATCATGAAAAAATGGCCTTTATTCTGACACTTATAATTTACTTCCTGAAATTTCAAATTGAATTCCTGAAATTTAAACCTTAATTCTGTCAATTTTACTTTTGATTCTTAAAAAATCTTATTTTTTTTACTCTGGTGTTGAAGTCCTGATGACATCAAGTGGCGGGCGTGGGGGAGGATGTGAAGCCTTTTATTTGTAACTTTTGAAGAGTTTTATCCTGTTAGTCTCTCTCTCTCTCTTCACACACACACACACAACACGGGAAGGCGCTCTTCACCAAATAGCTATTGAACCGGTGTCGCCTCTAATGTATTGTAGGCGATATTATCTTAATTATAATAGGAAGCGGTAAAGATGTTGGCACCTGGTGATATAATTACTTAGGGACCGACCGCGAGGTGTGTGTGGAGCGCGCTGAGCCACTTTATCACGGGTCGTTATGAGGTAATGCGCTGGGCAAAGAGGCCGTAATTTGTTCTGGCATTATGGGTCAGAGTGGTGCGTTATGGTCTAAAGTGGTGTGTTATGGTGCACTCTAAGGGGGGAGGTTGCACGCCAGGAACGTTAGTGATTGTCGCTGCCAAAAGGGAATGGGTGTTAGGGGGATTATGTGTCGGGGGGTGGTGGTGTTCATCCTCCCCTGGCGTGCCTCTGTGTTAACTTCTCCCTGGTCACCTCCGTCGCGGTGATGATGTCGTTACTCAAGACCTCGGGTGTGTGAGATCCTCCTCCTGCTGTGTCGGGAACCTGTGGCGCGGGTTGATGACGAGGGTGATGGCGTGGCCCAAAAGGTGCGCGCGTGTGTGTGGGGTGGGGGGTAGTGGGAGGGCAGGCTGAGGAGAGTGTGTAATAATCAGTCAGGGTGACCAGAGAAGACGGAGACCGACAGGAGAAGTTGTTACTGTTTTGAGAGACGATGAAGAAGTTTTTTATTGTTTTGAGAGACGATGGGAGAAGTTGTTATTGTTTTGAGAGACCACGTCAGGAGAAGTTGTCCTGGTTATAAGTCATGAAAGAAAACGATGAACGATAGAGGATACACTAAGCTATTCTGTGTTATAATGAAAGGGACTAATGGGTGGTAACCAGCTAAGGTGAGGATAAATAAAAAAAGATGAGAGAGAGAGAGAGAGAGGGGAGGGGGTGAAGATATTTTTGAGGGTATTGTCTCATATGTTTGAAAGGCTTACATGAAGGAGATCAAGTTGATGTTATTGATAGAGATAAAGCTAGAACAACTGCTTTAAGTTCTTGGGGAGGAAGAACATGGGGGTGGGGGGATATATGGGGAGACTGTTTTAATTAAAGGAAAGTGGAATATATTTACACTATATATGGGAGATGGAAATGTAATAGGGGAGATTGGATGAAATGGATAAATATATACAGTATAGGAGAACGTATAAAAATGGAAATGAAATGGTCATATATTAAATTGGATGTTATGTATAGTATATTCCCTATGTATAAGAGATCGTGGGAAATGAAAAAAAAAATATCTACGGTTGATGGGGAAAAAGTCACCTTAATTAGACTCTAGTAACACAGGTAGGGGATGATGAGCCAGGTGAGTTTACGGTGTGATATAAGGTGTTCTTGTGTAGGTATTGGGGTCTGGGAGAGGTGTAGGGTCGGGTGCACTGATTACGCCTTTGTGTACGCGCGTAGAGGTGATTCTGGGTGATATGAGCATTTAGAAGGGTTGGCTGTTGATTGAAGTAATGGTGTAGGGTGTGTGTGTGTGTGTGTGAGAGAGAGAGAGAGAGAGAGGAGAGAGAGAGAGAGAGAGAGAGAGAGAGAGAAGGAGGCTTGAAATTAATAAGATTACATGTAAGGGATGGGTAAGGTTTTTACTGGTAGGTGTGGTGGTGGTGGAGTGTGGTGATGGTGAGGACATGGTAGTGGTGTGAGGTATGGTGAGGGGCGTGATGGTGGTGTAGGGGTGTGTGGTAGTGGTGGTGAGTGTGGTGATGGTGAGGACATGGTAGTGGTGTGAGGTATGGGGAGGGGCGTGATGGTGATGTGGTGGTGGTATTGTGTGGTGTTGACGATGTTGTGTATAGTTGTAGGAGGTCACTTAACTGATTTTTCCCCCTTCTAATATTTTCATTCATGTGACATTTATCATATTGACGTCCAATCATGTGACAGTTATCATATTGACGTCCAATCATGTGACAATTATAAAAACAGGCGTCCAATCGTGTGACAGTTATCATATTGACGTCCAATCATGTGACAATTATACAAACAGGCGTCCAATCGTGTGTGAAAAATATAAATTGACGTCCAATCACGCGACAATTATCATATTGGCGTTCAATCACGTGTCAGTAAAAAAAATGGACGTCCAATCATATGACAAATATATAAATTGACGTCCAATCACGCGACAGTTATCATATTGACATCCAATCATGTGACAGTTACAAAAATTTACATCCAATCATGTAACAGTGAAAGGCGGACATATTAGCGGTGCTGCGCCAGTCAAAAACACCGACGTCCAATTATGTCGCCGTGGGAGGTGGAGGAGAGTGAGGAGGGGAAGGGGAGTGTGAGGAGGGGGAAGGGTGTGAGGAGAGTGAGGAGGGGGAAGGGACATGATGAGAGTGAGGAGTAGTAATTATATAGTAATTACAAAGTTCATGATACAATAAGCCAGGTGGCCTGAAGTCTTTGACAGTGTCACATTCAATAATATAGTGTCCAAGTGTATGCTTTTAGGAGGTTTATCACAAAGTTTACATGCTGAGTGTTCCGGTATGGGTACAGCGTTACTAACCTGCCAGATGTGTCTGTATCCTAGGCCACGACTACATCACATTGTCTGGTTCTGCTCTCTTAGCTATACCTCGGTACCTCTTGTCACAAAAATTGTCATATTTACTAATGCTACAACTGTCAGGTCTCTCTGCATTTCTCAGTTCTAGATCAGAGTTCATGATTTTGACTTGAATCTTTTAGTTACAGCATTGACAGGCTAAGGAAAAGAGATAGAGAGAGATAGAGGGGGGGGCATGGGGAGAAGAGAAAGGGAGGGGGGGCATGGGGAGAAGAGATACTAGGGAGAGAATGAAGAGGGGGGTATGGGGAGAAGAGATACTAGGGAGAGAATGAAGAGGGGGGGGGCATGGGGAGAAGAGATACTAGGGGAGAGAATGAAGAGGGGGGCATGGGGAGAAGAGATACTAGGGAGAGAATGAAGAGGGGAGGGGTAGGGATGTGAGGAGAGAGAAATGAGGGGACTACAGGTGTTAGCGGTACTGCATGGGAGCCAGACAGAGCGTATTACTGGAGAGAGAGAGAGAGAGAGAGAGAGAGAGAGATTAGTGATAAATGATTAGATGAAAGGAATGGATAATTAAAGAGACAATTGAATCATACGGGCATTTTGATGAAGGAGATGACGAAGAGTGATAAAGGGTGTGATGAAAGGATGGATAATAAGCAGAAGATGAAATTATAAAGGCTTTGGGCTTGGATAGAAAAGGAAAGGGAGGTGATAAAAGAGAAGGATAGGAGAGGGAACAGGTGATAATGGAGTGTGTGTGTGTGTGTGTGTGTGTGTGTGTGTGTGTGTGTGTGTGTGTGTGTGTGTGTGTGTGTGTGTGTGTGTGTAATCCGACGTATCGTGGTGACTCAGCTTGGGCAACCCTGTAGAGGGTGAGAAATATAGAGAGAGAGAGAGAGAGAGAGAGAGAGGAGAGTTTTGCTGTGTATCGCATTGTAATAATTGTTCCCTCTCTCTCTCTAACCTGTCTTCCTTCCTCCTGTGTTTATTATCCCTTTCTCATATATTCTTTTCTTGTATAATTTTCTCTTTATCTCCGACTACGTGTCCTCAGCCTAATATCCGCTTCTAATGATCTGACTGATCGACCATCTTACGAGTGACTCTCTCTCTCTCTCTCTCTCTCTCATTAATTTCTCCTCCTCCATATTCTCCTCTGCCTGTCTCTCCTCATTCTCATCCACACCCCTCTCTTCCCTTTAGTCTCTCCTCCATTTTTCTACTCTCTCATCTTCCTCCGTCCCTTCCCACTCTTTGTCGCTTTTCCACCACCTTACGCTCCTTCCCTCCTCACCTCACCGCTCCTTCCCTTCCTCTTCACCCTCACCCCACGCCTCCCACTCTCATGTGGGGTAATAAGGTAGGGCTGGGTACTTGTGACTGTGTGGCGATATTTTGATCCCTGCAGTACCTTTTTTCCCCCGAGGAAGGAAAGGCTGTTCCGGGGAGAGGTAGGGAAGGAGAGGGGGGAAAGGAAGAGGCAAGAGGAGGGTGGGGTGAGAATGGAGGTTTGAGAGAAGCAGGGGTGGTGGGGGTGATGGTGGTGTTTTTAGTTTAACAAATTTATTGACAAAGCTTGTAGTACAGTTTGCCTATTCTGAGTAATTCAGTCAGGTCTTGACACTGAGGGTGGAATCACGTCTCACTGCCACAGGGCAGAGGTTCATACACAATGAAATACATCATATTCATTAACAGCTATATATATATATATATATATATATATATATATATATATATATATATATATATATATATATATATATATATATATATAGGTCAGATTCATGTGGGTAATGCCACTGTTCACTGCCACATCACATTCACCAGCAGTATATATAGGTCACATGGAGTCATATTATAATTGAAGACTAATCAGTGTGGGTTAGCAAATTTGGGATAAACAGCAAGAATGTCCTCAAGCACACCTGATTCAATGTAGTAATTACGAAGTTCAAGATACAATAAGTAAGGTGGCCTGAAGTCATTGACAGTGTCACATTCAATAATATAGTGTTCAAGTGTATGCTTTAGAGGTTTATCACAAAGTTTACATGCTGAGTGTTCCGGTATGGGTACAGCGTTACTAACTTGCCAGATGTGTCTGTATCCTAGCCTAATTCTGGCCACGACTACATTACTTGTCTGGTTCTGTCCTTAAGCTGGCCATACCGGTACCTCTTGTCGAGGGTATTGATGGAGGAAAGAGAGAGAGAGAGTCAGACAGACGTGCATTGTTTGTGTTCCGGGAAGTAGTTCGGTTTTAGGCCAGTGTGTTATTCATATTATTCAGGAGGCGACGCTGTAGGAAGAGTAGGAGTAGCAGCAGGAGGAGGAACAAGGGGTAGAGAGGAAGGCCTTCGTGTGTTCCTCATAACTGAAGGTAAACAATGTTGAGGTTGATGGAGGGAAATAAGGGGAAGGGGGTGGGGGGGGGGTTTGTTTACATTGAGGGAAAGATGGATAGTGGTGTTGAGCAAGATAGGAGCGGAGGGAGGGAGGGAGGGTTAGGAAGTAGGTAGGGAGGGTATTTATTTAAGGGAGGGAGATTGTGTTTGTTGGTTCCCATAAAGACAGAATAAATATTGTTGACGTTGTTGTGGTGGTGGAGGTGAGGTTAACTGTAGTCTTTTGTGTCTCTCTCTCTCTCTCTCTCTCTCTCTCTCTCTCTCTCTCTCTCTCTCTCTCTCTCTCTCTCTCTCTCTCTCTCTCTCTCTCTCTCTCTCTCTCTCTCTCTCTCTCGTCTCGGGATGGGTGGCGCAGAAACCATAACCACTTGTAAGTCTATTTTTATATTTGTTCATAAATATTGCACCACAGAACCCATTTTGTCCTTGTGCCCAAAATAATCACTTTCTACTTTTCCATCTTGAAATTCTGATGATGAAATTTGAGATATCTGTTTTTATGTACAGGACTAATATTAACCTAACCTAACCTAACCTAACCTAACTTCTTTAACCTAACCTAACCTAACTTTAACCTAACCTAACTTAACCTAACCTAACCTAACCTAACCTAACCTAACTTAACCTAACCTAACCTAACTTAACCTAACCTAACCTAACCTAACCTAATCTAACCTAACCTCACCTAACCTAACCTCACGTAACCTAACCTCACCTAACCTAACCTAACTTAACCTAACCTAACCTAACCTAACCTAACTTAACCTAACCTAACTTAACCTAACCTAATCTAACCTAACCTCACCTAACCTAACCTAACCTCACATGACCTAACCAAACACGACATTATTATAGTATACATGTATGTACACTTGTTCCTATTTTTTTCTCAACCCTAAAATAGCTAACTTTCTTTTTCCCCCTTTTTTTTCCATTTAGTTTCCTTGGTAAAAGTTAAATGGACTATGACAGTGAAAAGAAAAGGGCAACAAATTCTGTGTGGCGGGTGAGGGTAGTGGAGCCGAGGGGAAATGACAGCAATAACTGGGTGAGGGGAAAGCCGTCCACTCACTCCCCTCGTCACCAGAAGATAAACAACACAAACAAATACAGGTCATCGTCCCCTACCCTACCCTACCCTGCCCTACCCTACCCTACCCTACCCTACCCTGCCCTACCCTACCCTATCCCTCCTGTTGTTATGGAAGTTAGACAGTGTGGGATGACTTTATTAGTGCTATGGGGAGATGGATAGATGGATGGATGGATGGATGGAGCCAGTGGTAGTGTGGGGTGATTTTATTATAGTCATGGGGAGATGGATGAGTTGGTGGATAGATGGATCTGGTTAGGTATAGTGTGGGATGTGACTCTATTAAACTGACTAGGAATTCGATGGATTGATGGAGATAGATAGATAGATAGATAGATAGATAGATAGATAGATAGATAGATAGATGAGGTTACTGCAACACAACATTGGGTTTATTTACAGGAACAAGACATAAAGGTTCTCAGGTGAGCCTCCTTTTACCTGTTGAGCAGCTCTTTAAATTGTCCATCCAGTTGGTCCCCTAAAGCAGTGTTGCCCCTCCTCCTCCTACCCCCCTTCCTTCCTCCTCCTCCTTCCCCTTCCTTCCTCCTCCTCCCCCCCTTCCTCCTCCTCCTCCTCCTCCTCCTCCTCCTCCTCCTCCTCCTCCTCCTCCTCCTCCTCCTCCTCCTCCTCCTCCTCCTCCTCCTCCTCCTTCCTTCCTCCTCCTCCTCTCTGACAGGTCTTTTGTTACAGCTGTTTGAGGGCCGCTGTGTCAACAAGGACCTGGTGAACCACAGTGTATGCAGAAGTAGTGTTTTTTTGTTTTTATTTGCTGATTTCTGTTTGCTCGTCTCTCGTGGTTAGCTACTGTAGGGGTCTCGTGTGTGTGTGTGTGTGTGTGTGTGTGTGTTCTCTTAGATAGGGATGTAAAGACGTAATTAAATGACTTGACTTGACCTAAGACGCCAAATTAATCCCCCTAAAATGATATGAAAATTACTACACCGTGACTCAACTATAACTTGATACAGTACGTTCACTTGGTACCAGTTTGGGGAGAGGGACACACAATTATGATAGAGAATCTTTGTGAATCTAGACACTGACTCTCAAAAGTATCGTAAGTTGGGAATTTTTATCGTAAATCGGAACGTAAGGTGAGAATCTATACCTGGCCCTTTTAATTAAGCTAAAACACAAAATTAACGACCCAATTGTTATCGGAATTACCCTCTATGAGACAATCTTAAGTAGGTGGCTTTACTTAACACAAGTTAGGGCACAGAATTAACGGGGTCACCGGAAGATTGGGTTAAGTTAGGTTAGGTTAACATTTGGGTGGTTAATCTGAAGGTGAAATGAGCTGGGGGAGGAATCTTCAGGTGATACGAATTAAACGAACAAAGTCTTCGTGTACCCTCTCCCGCATCCAGGGGTTCTTGCGGCACCTCTGTTCTTCCCTCCTGCGGCACTCACTTTGTCTCGTTTCCGCCACGCATCGTCGGTCATCTCATTTTCAGGAGTTGACTTGAGAGTTTTGTGAGAGGTGATATTGTTGAGGGTGGAGCCTTTTATTGTTGGGGGTAGGGTGTGGTGGTGGTGGTGGTGATAGTCCTGATGGTGGCGGTGTGTGTGGTGGTGGTGGTGATAGTCCTGATGGTGGCGGTAGTGGTGGCGGTGTGTGTGTTGTGATAGTGGCGGTCCTGGTAGTGGGGGATGGTGATAGTCCTGATGGTGATAGTACTGTTGGTGGTAGTGGTGGTGGTCGTGTTCTTCACCATTTTATTGGTTAACTCCAGCAGGTAAACAGCCCTGGTAAGCGATACACCACAACAAGTCTCCGATGAGTTTCAATTTCAATATTTTTCTGTCTACACGGTGCAGGGTTAATGGTTCAGAGTCGTGGTGCTGTGGTTAAGTGGCGCTGTGGTTGAGTGGTGCTGTGGTTGAATGGTACTGTGGTTGAGTGGTGCTGTGGTTAAGTGGTACTGTGGTTGAGTGGTACTGTGGTTGAGTGTTGCTGTGGTTGAGTGGTGCTGTGGTTAAGTGGTACTGTGGTTAAGTGGTACTGTGGTTGAGTGGTGCTGTGGTTGAGTGGTGCTGTGGTTAAGTGGTGCTGTGGCTGTGGTTAAGTGGTGCTGTGGTTAAGTGGTGCTGTGGTTGGTGGTGCTGTGGTTGTGGTTGTGGTGTGGTGCTGTGGTTGAGTGGTGCTGTGGTTGAGTGGTGCTGTGGTTAAGTGGTGCTGTTGTTAAATGGTGCTGTGGTTAAGTGCTGTGGTTGAGTGTTGCTGTGGTGCTGTGGTTGCTGTGGTTGAGTGGTGCTGTGGTTGGTGGTGCTGTGGTGTGGTGCTGTGGTGAAGTGGTGCTGTGGTTGAGTGGTGCTGTGGTTAAGGAAGTGGTGCTGTGGTTGAGTGGTGCTGTGGTACTGTGGGTGAGTGGTGCTGTGGTGGTGAAGTGTGACTGTGGTTGAGTGGTGCTGTGGTTGAGTGGTGCTGTGGTTGATGTGGTGCTGTGGTTGAGTGGTGCTGTGGTTAAGTGGTGCTGTGGTTGGAGTGGTGCTGTGGTTGCTGTGGTTGGTGGTGCTGTGGTTAAGTGGTGTGGTTGAGTGCTGTGGTTGCTGTGGTTAGAGTGGTGCTGTGGTTGAGTGGTGCTGTGGTTGAGTGGTGCTGTGGTTAAGTGGTGCTGTGGTGGTGCTGTGGTTAGTGGTGCTGTGGTTGGTGGTGCTGTGGTTAAGTGGCAGTGGTGAGTGGTGCTGTGGTTAAGTGGTGCTGTGGTTGAGTGGTGCTGTGGTTGTGGTGGTGCTGTGGTTGGGTGGTGCTGTGGTTGAGTGGTGCTGTGGTTAAGTGGTGCTGTGGTTTGGTGGTGCTGTGGTTTAAGTGGTGCTGTTAAGTGGTGCTGCTGTGGTTGAATGGTACTGTGGTTGAGTGGTGCTGTGGTTAAGTGGTACTGTGGTTGAGTGGTACTGGGTTGAGTGTTGCTGTGGTTGAGTGGTGCTGTGTTATGGTACTGTGGTTAAGTGGTACTGTGGTTGAGTGGTGCTGTGGTTGAGTGGTTAAGTGGTGCTGTGTTTGAGTGGTGCTGTGGTTGAGTGGTGCTGTGGTTGAGTGGTGCTGTGGTTGAGGTGGTACTGTGGTTGAGTGGTGCTGTGGTTAAGTGGTGCTGTGGTTGAGTGGTGCTGTGGTTGAAGTGGTGCTGTGGTTGAGTGGTGCTGTGGTTATGGGTGAGTGGTGCTGTGGTTATGGCTGTGGTTGATGGTCTGTGGTTGAGTGGTGCTGTGGTTAAGTGGTACTGTGGTTGAGTGGTACTGTGGTTAAGTGGTACTGTGGTTGAGTGGTACTGTGGTTGAGTGGTGCTGTGGTTGAGTGGTGCTGTGGTTAGTGGTACTGTGGTTGAGAGTGGTGCTGGTGGTTATGGTGCTGTGGTTGAGTGGTGCTGTGGTTGGTGGTACTGTGGTTGAGTGGTGCTGTGGTTGAGTGGTGCTGTGGTTAAGTGGTGCTGTGGTTGAGTGGTGCTGTGGTTAAGTGGTGCTGTGGTTGAGTGGTACTGTGGTTGAATGGTACTGTGGTTGGTGGTGCTGTGGTTAAGTGGTACTGTGGTTGAGTGGTACTGTGGTTGGTGTTGCTGTGGTTGAGTGGTGCTGTGGTTAAGTGGTACTGTGGTTAAGTGGTACTGTGGTTGAGTGGTGCTGTGGTTGAGTGGTGCTGTGGTTAAGTGGTGCTGTGTTTGAGTGGTGCTGTGGTTGAGTGGTGCTGTGGTTGGTGGTGCTGTGGTTGAGTGGTACTGTGGTTGAGTGGTGCTGTGGTTAAGTGGTGCTGTGGTTGAGTGGTGCTGTGGTTAAGTGGTGCTGTGGTTGAGGTGGTGCTGTGGTTGAGTGGTGCTGTGGTTAAGTGGTGCTGTGGTTTGGTGGTGCTGTGGTTAAGTGGTGCTGTGGTTGAGTGGTGCTGTGGTTAAGTGGTGCTGTGGTTAGTGGTACTGTGGTTGAATGGTACTGTGGTTGAGTGGTGCTGTGGTTAGTGGTACTGTGGTTGAGTGGTACTGTGGTTGAGTGTTGCTGTGGTTGAGTGGTGCTGTGGTTAAGTGGTACTGTGGTTATGGTACTGTGGTTGAGTGGTGCTGTGGTTGAGTGGTGCTGTGGTTAAGTGGTGCTGTGTTTGAGTGGTGCTGTGGTTGAGTGGTGCTGTGGTTGAGTGGTGCTGTGGTTGAGTGGTACTGTTTGAGTGGTGCTGTAGTTAAGGGTGCTGTGTTGAGGGTGCTGTGGTTAAGTGGTGCTGTGGTTGATGGTGGTGCTGTGGTTAAGTGGTGCTGTGGTTGAGTGGTGCTGTGGTAAGTGGTGCTGTGGTTGAGTGGTACTGTGGTTGAGTGGTGCTGTGGTTGAGTGGTGCTGTGGTTAAGTGGTACTGTGGTTGGAGTGGTACGTGTTAGGTACGGTTGAGTGGTACTGTGGTTGGAGTGGTGCTGTGGTTGAGTGGTGCTGTGGTTAAGTGGTACTGTGGTTAAGTGGTACTGTGGTTGAGTGGTGCTGTGGTTGAGTGGTGCTGTGGTTAAGTGGTGCTGTGGTTGAGTGGTGCTGTGGTTGAGTGGTGCTGTGGTTATGGTGCTGTGGTTGAGTAATGTTTTGGTTTGAGAAGGAGAAATAAATTGTTTTCGTTAGGCTCTCTTCTTTTATATCATTAATTCCTGTCATTCTTTACCAGTTATTCTATCCACTTAGTTCTCCTCCTTCTCCTCTTCCCCCTCTCCTCCTCCTCCTCCTAATCTTCCTCTGTTATCGCTGTTCTCTCATTCATTTCTCTTTGTCGTTGTTTACTAGAGCGTGCGTGTGTCTGCCTTACGGAATCATCCACCAATTCCCTCTTATTCCCTCTCACTTCCCTCTCAGTCTCACCCTGCTCTCCTTTCCTTCCTCGTTCACATCATCTTCATTCCCCCTTTCCTTTCCCTCCTCTCCCTTCTTTCTCTTCACACCATTACACTTCTTCCCTCCTCCTCCTCCCTCCGTGTTTCTCCAGGCGGTCCTCCACAGTTCACACTTCTTCCCCCTCTCTCTACCTCCTTCTCTTTGTCCCTCCTTCCTCCTCTTCGTATTGTCCTTTTCTCCTTGACGATCTCCCATACTTGTTATTCCCCAGCACCCCCTCCTCCTTTCCCCCTCTTTCCCCTTGTCTCTTTTTTCCTTCTCCATTCCCCATTCCTCTCGTTCCACTCTTATACCCCTTTCTCTTTGCCTCTCGTTCCCTTGCCCTCTTCCCTCACCTCTCGTTCCCTTCCTTCCCATCCCCTTCCCCTGTCTCTCGTTCCCTGACCTCCGCTCCTACCCTCCACCTCTCTCTGTCCCTTCCTACATTCTCTCCTTGTCTCTCGTTACCTCCTTCACCTCCCCTGCCAGGAGACCCCAGTGAAGGTGATCTTTGCAGGTCACGTCTAGGGGAGAACCATTTTCCTGCCGTCCGTGCAAGGCCACATATTCTTGGACCCACATTATATTATAGACCATCTAGTGTGGCCACATTCTCTGGGTTGATTTTAGGGCCACATTCTCTGCGTTATATTTTTAGCCACATTCTCTGGGTTATATTTTTAGGGCCACATTCTCTGGGTTATATTTTTAGGGCCACATTCTCTGGGTTATATTTTGGGCCACATTCTCTGGTTTTATTTTTAGGGTCACATTCTGCGAACTAGAGTTTCAGGGCTTTATTTTCTGAAATAGTTTCTCTGGGGTTTGAGTATTTTTTATTTTATTTACTAGATACTGAGATTTTGTTTAAGTATATCACATTATCATTATCATCATCATCATCATCATCATCATCATCATCATCATCATCATCATTATTATTATTATTATTATTATTTTATTTTATTATATTATTTATTATTATTATTATTATTATTTTTATTGTTATTATTATTATTTATTATTATTATTGTTGTTGCTGTTGTTGTTAGTACTACAATCAGCGTGTGTCATCAGGGTTTTGTTTTAACTTCTATGTAGAGATTCGAGGCATCCCGTAGTTGCTCTTCAGATTCCTCAAGACAGTGGCGGCATACTGTGACAATATACATATATCAGTTTATTAACGAAAACCATAAATAACGTCAATTCTGGCTGTGTTTATGCAGCCCAGTGCACTCCTTACCCGATCTTACTGATGGATATTTTCCCCCATGAGTAGTGTTTCTCTTTCATCTCAAATAGGGCCTTAACACCTACAGTGACCACCTCTCTCGGGCGGCCACACTCTTGTTATAAGGAATACAGTCGGTGATGGTAGCGAGGGGAGGTTGTTAAGACATGGCATTAACGTAAACCTGTTATGGGGTGAGGGTTTGGCGCTGTTTCAACAAGGATTATCTGCTATCTGTTATCAAAGATTGTTTTATGTACCTGGTTATGAGAAAGTAGTGTGTGTGTGTGTGTGTGTGTGTGTGTGTGTGTGTGTGTGTGTGTGTGTGTGTGTGTGTGTGTTTCATCTGTTAGTAGTTTAAGCTGGGTCTTGGATTAAGAGATGCTTTAACTACACCAGGGTCATTAAACCTCCATTCATTGGGTCTTAGTTTCAGCTGCTTCAACACACACACACAAAAACACTGTTATTACTTATTCTTAGGCAGACTTGTGGGGGCCTGGTTTAGTAATAATAAATAATAATAATAATAATAATAATAATAATAATAATAATAATAATAATAATAATAATAATAATAATAATAATTAATTCGGTTTATTGATTAAAGCTACAGCCGAAGGCTGAAAATATATAGTATATGACAAAAATGACTTATTTCATACAAACCCATGGGTGGGTGGGTCGTTTAACAAAAGACTTTCATTACTGAAAGAAGAAGGAACAATGATTGAACATACAAATTATTAGAGTTTACAGTTGATGGTCCGGGCCTGGACTGGTCATGGAGACACCAGGTGGTGTGGTGTTCACGTGGTGTAGTAACTCGTCCTCGGGTGTTGATATGAAGGACCTCACGTGGTGTGGCGGAGGGAGGGAGGGGAGGGAAGAGGAGAGGAGAAAAAGAGATGGAGAGGAGAAGAGATGAGGGAGAGGGAGGAGAGAGATTAGGGGGACGGGAACAGTAGGAGACCACCTGGATCACCTTGAGGTAGAGTGCACCTGTTGCGTTAATTGTCCCTGGAGTTACCGAAGGATAAGTCTCTATTATTTTCGTGGGCTCTTGGCTCCTCTTACCTTAGCTCCTGTACCGGTGTGATGGTGTGAGTTTATTGTGCTGAAACAACTACTGCTATAGCATACATACATACATACATACATACATACATACATACATACATACATACATACAGATAGATATACATACAAACTATAATAATAGTTACGAGTATAATGATGATAATGAAAACAGATCATAATGGTAATAATGGTAGTCCTGTTATTAGTGTATGGTATAGTATGGTTGACCAGGATATACATAATGTGATGTGTGGTATAACTGTTATGGTAATTGAGATGGTAGAGTATGGTAACTCACATAGTGTATGGTTCCTTTAAGGTTCATGGTAGCTATGGTGATCTATGGTTAATAGCTTATAGTGTGTTATGGTAGGTGTCTATGGTAGGGGTATGGTAGTTATGGTGGTGATAGTTTATGGGTATTAGATTCTATGGTGTGTGTGTGTGTGTGTGTGTGTGTGTGTGTGTGTGTGTGTGTGTGTGTGTGTGTGTGTGTGTGTTTGTCTGGTCACTGGGATGTTGAAGTAAGCAACGTCGAGAAGATATACTGTTTGTTGACCGGTGCCAAACATACGGTGGCATCCCCCTCCCTCCCTCCTCCCTCCCCTCCCTCCCTCCCCCCCCTCCCAGCGCGGTACTCCCCCCACCAAACCACGGACGTTCATTCTTACACACAGCTTCAATTTTTCTTCTTTTCCATCTCTTCCATTTCCCTTTATTTATTTGCCTTTCACACCCCTTCCACTCATTGCCTTCTCATTTACTCTATTTCCCTCCATCTCAATTCGTTTTCTCTCCCTCTGTTTAATTTCCCTCCTTTATCATGCCATTTCTCTTCCCTCACTATCAGTTTCATTCATTCTCCCATCATTTCCCTTCCTTCGATTTCATTTATCTTCTTTCCCATATCTCTTCCCTTCCCTCCTATTATTTCCCACCCCCTCTCTTTATTTCCCTTCCCTCCAATCATTTCTCTTCCCTCTTATTATTTCCTACCTACTCTCATCATTTTCCTTCCCTCCCATCATTTCCTGCCACCCTCTCATCATTTCCCCTTCTTTCCCATATAATTTCCCTTCTCTCCCATCATTTCCCACCTCCCTCCCATCATTTCCCCTTCTTTCCCATATAATTTCCCTTCTCTCCCATCATTTCCCATCTCCCTCCCATCATTTCCCTTCCCTCGATTTCATTTCCTCATCTCCCTCAGGTACACACACACACCGCTCCTCACCACCAGGTATAGCCAGGTGGGCCGCTGTACCGTAGATTTAATTAATCAAGCCAGCCCTAGGTGGTGGGGGTCAGGACGAGGTGCCCTTCCTTAATGACCTGACCCACCCAGGTTCATTGTTCTCCCCCCACTACCCCCCATCTGCCCTCACCCCCACACTCCCTGCCCTATCCCCTTACACCACCCCACCCCACCCCCACACCACCCCCGCTCACCTCCTCCTCATGGCTCGTTTATTGTCTCATCACTTTCTTGTTTATTCGTTCCTGGTCTCTCAGCAGGACAGGAGGCAGGTGTACAGTACAGGTGAGGGTCCCCAGGTGGGAGTTTGTCGTGTTGTTGACCACGGTGTGAGGGAGCGAGGTGCTGTCTTGGCCTTAATGCCATTACTTATACAGTTACAAGGGCAATCCTCGAGCACACACTCTCCTCTGACGCTGTGTGTAGGAAGAGGGCGGGAGGGAAGGATGTGTGTGCAAGAGGAAGGGGAGAAGGGATGTGTTTGGAAGGGAAGGAAGGGAAGAGATGTATTTGTGGGAAGGGATGGAAGGAGGGAGGAACAGATAGGAGGGAACAAATATATGAGATATGAAGAAGGAAGGTAAAGGAGAGAGACAGACAGATAGACAGACAAACAGACAGACAGACAGACAGACAGACAGACAGACAGACAGACAGACATTGCACCATCGAACAAACAACCTCAGGTATTCTCTCAGGTACACATAAGCAAACACGAAGATGCATATTCAGCAGTTAATCATTTACCTGGCCTCGTTGATGTCAGGTACCTCCTCCTCTTTCCTCCTCCTTCCTACCTCCTCCTCTTCGTTCTTCTTTCTTCCTCCTATTCCTACCTCCTCCTCCTCCCTATTACCTATTCCTCTTCCTTCCTACATCCTCCTTATCCTCCGCGTCATCTTCCTTCTTCCTCATCATCTTCTGTTTTCACTCTTCCTACTCTTCCTACTCTTCCTACCTCCCCCTCCTTCTTCCTATTACCTCATTCGTCTTTCTACCTCCTCCTCCTCCTTCCTCTCCCTATTACCTCCTCCTACTCTCCACCCTGTTACAGCTTATTACGTGATCAGACTAAACCCAGATGACTACCTGATCAAGCGAGAATGAGTCCAAGATATTTTATAAGTACATGTTAGTGATGTTGGGAAGAAACTGTTGATTGATAGTGACCAGGACGGAGAAGATAGTGACGTGATGGTGAAGGGCAGGAGAGAGAGAGAGAGAGAGAGAGAGAGAGAGAGAGAGAGAGAGAGAGAGAGAGAGAGTACGCCTTTATCAACCCTCAAGACTGGTGTGGATATCGAGGCGTGTCATGATTGCACAGCTCACCATGTTTAAGCTGAGGGTGTTAGTGAGATTGATTTTTTATTTTGCCGCTTACAGCGGCTACTTTATTGTGCACCCCACACTCATCCTGTGAGCGGTAGCCCAAAAGGATTACAGAGTAGAGTTTACAACGGGTCATAATAATTAACCCCCGTTGTCAGGATATTATGGCACTGAATGTTACACAGTATTTCAATTACATTATTTGTTTAGTTCTATACATAAAGGGTAACTTATTCACAAATGCGTGAGTACAGGCGTGTGAGGCAGTATGTCTGGCCTCACACTTTGTTATTCACATTTACGTGAGAAGTATTCAAGCACATTGTGTATTTGGTTCTGTACATGAGAACTGATATAGTTACTAAATGCAAAAAAGTGGATACAATCTTAATATGTCGGCTATCTTGCCATTAGAGATGAAGTAGCCATTTCTCACACACAGTGTGCTTTGGACCTGTCCCTAAAGCAGGTTCAATCTTTCACACAGTCGAGGACGTAGTGTTCAAGTGTAATAATAATAATAATAATAATTAACGGTTTATTGAAAGAGCTTGGCAGCCAGAAGGCTGAAAATATACAGTTACATATTTGGGGAATGGGTTTCGAATTACAAATAATATACAAGTAACATAAGTGATACAAATAAGATATATAATAACTAGATGGGAAAAGCTCAAACTACAGTGCATTTCAACATAGTGACAGTGCTATGTATGGCCACACACTTTAGATTTAGTTTTGTTTACATCTGCTTGAGGAACATGCTGCCAGAGGTAGTTATATCCTAACCTTAATCTAGCGGTTACAACATCTTGTAATCTAGTGATCTTGTTACTTGCTCCATATACATGTTTCACTTGATACATCTCATCATGGTAAACTATGGATCGACTAGTGCCTGTTTGCACTCGTCTACTTGCGTCAAACTCATCAATAAGTTCTTTCCTAATTTACAGTTTTAAGGGTTCTTTTTGACAGACCCAAATTGCATTCAACGGTGTCTTTGTTAGACTCAAGTTTGGCGAGGGCATCAACTCTGTCATGTTTTATGAGGCCTATGTGAGAGGGGATCCACAACAGTTTGACCTTGACACCCCGGTCAACAAGGCACGCATATTTGTGTCTGGCTTTAGAGACAAGAGCGTGGCAACTTGAGTCGAGGGTGTCTATGTGTCAGCGTTGCTGTATGTTAGTGTAGTTCTTTCTGTGCCCGTGTGCCATTGTGTCAGCGTTGCTGTAAGTTAGTGTAGTTCTTTCTGTGCCCGTGTGCCATTGTGTCTATTTGTGAGTAAGTTCGTTTTCAGCCAAAATGACACTGTGCCTCTGTTTTAATATGTCAGTTTGTCCGTGTGTCACTGTGTTATTGTTACGTGTGTCAGACGTGTCATGTGTTTGATCTCTCTCTCTCTCTCTCTCCTCTAAGTTATCAGAGCAATTGCCTCATTAACCCAGTTACCGCGTGAGGGGTTTACACGGGTCTCTTGAATAGTACACTGAGACACACTGACACGAATCTCATATGACACAATCCCATTGACAGATCTTCTCAACACATAACCTCACCAGACACAACTGTATGGTAGAAATAAATCCCAACTCACAAATCACAACGTGACAACCAAGCCTACTGTACGTGAAGGAACATTCATTGGTAAAAAAATACCAAGTGACCATTTTTCGTTATAATAAAAATCCCTTTGGGCGATTTTTTCATTGGGTAAAATGCTACTGTACGACCAAAATAATGGTAATTACAAGATACTGGTAATTAAGCGAAAGGTCATCATCCTTCATATGGGTGAAAACAGTACAGATGGTCACCAACTTAAACTTTAACTATAAAAAAAAAGAAGCGCCCCTGACAAACACGGCATTGAACTCCAGACCAGCTGGACTGTGATGGTCAACCCCGCAGTGTTGTCGCGACGTCTCTACCATATATACTTTATAAGGTATTTATCTATTACAGCTTAACTTCTATGAAGAGACAATATTTATTCAGCGTGTGTGAACACGGAAACGTCGATTTTTTTCCCTTTTTGCGTTTTGTCGAACGCTCGGTAGAAAGGACGGTCTAAAGAACGGATGGGATACACAAACGGAAGCACAGACGGTTGCAAGGACGAATGAACGCACAGACTACTTTGTTTTATATATATAGATAGCAGAAACGGCTCTTTCTCTAGGCCACCGTGTGAAATATCGTACTCTGGCATACCTCATTAGAATGGACTACCTACCTACCTACCTACCGTGTTAGAATGGACAGCCTAGAAAAGTTATAGATCAAAGAAAAGTAAGCTGTAATGAGAGAGAGCATAAGGATAAAATTGGCTAGAATACGTGGGATGGGATACGACTTTTCAACCTCTGTGTGGTGGACTGGATGGAGGTTAAATGCAGAGAAAAGCAAGCCATAATGAAAGAGAACCTAAGGATCAAAATAGCTATAAATCATAGGAGGGAATACGACTTTTCTACGTGTGTGCGTCTGGGCTGTGTCTGATCGGGTTGGTTGGAGTTTTTTTGAGATCACTACATATAACACCATCCATCATCACTACATATAACACCATCCATCATCACTACATATAACATCCATCATCACTACATATAACACCATCCATCATCACTATAACACCATCCATCATCACTACACATAACACCATCCATCTACATATAACACCACCCATCATCACTACATATAACACCATCCATCATCACTACATATAACCATCCATCATCACTACATATAACACAATCCATCATCACTACATATAACACCACCCATCATCACTACATATAACGACATTCATCATCACTACATATAACATCATCCATCATAACATATAACACCATCCATCATCACTACATATAACACAATCCATCATCACTACATATAACATCATCCATCATCACTACATACAGTATAACATCATCCATCATAACATATAACACCATCCATCATCACTACATATAACACAATCCATCATCACTACATATAACACCACCCATCATCACTACATATAACGACATCCATCATCACTACATATAACATCATCCATCATCATCACTACATATAACACCATCCATCTACAGATCGGTAAAATACTTTCCCAGATTCTCGTGCGGACACACACACAAACAAACAAACACACAGACATACAGACATACTTCTTTGTTTTATATATATATATATAGATTAATCTCGTAATGATATTTAACACAAGATCAACAATGAATCATTACCTAAACTCTGACTCGTATCTTCTACAGTTTCATAGTAATTGGCATCATAACATAACTGTAAGGAACCCGGAGACATCACCTTACAGTACTTCATGGTTGAGAAATTCTATATTGATTTTCTCGATACGTTGGTAATAATACATTGAACCATTAAAAAATATTCTTATTACATTATGAGGGAATTGTTTGATTAGAATTTGTTAATAAGAGATTGTAAATTAGTTTCAAATATATTAAACGAGTAAGAAACATCGGACAACTAGTACAAACGGGACTCATATGTACATCATTACATATATACTTCTTACTATTTATTTCCTATGTGCTATTATGTGAAAAATATAAAGTTTTTTTTAACACGAGTTACTAGATACGTCTGAACACTGTGGTCACCTCACAAGAGTAAACACACGAAATACCTATTATAGATGAATAAATAAACCTTATAAAGTTTATGTGGTAGAGGCGTCGCGACAACACGGCTGACCACCACAGTTCAGCTGGCCTGGAGTTCAATGCCGATGTTGTGTGGGACGTTTCTTTTTTTTTAAGTTAAAGTTTAAGTTGTTGACCATCTATACTGTTTTCACCTATATGAAGGATGATGACTTTTCACTTAATTACCAGTATCTTGTAGCCCAAATGGGTAGTGGGTGACGTGGGTAGTGTGTGTGGGTGGCGTGTGGTGGTGTGGATGGTAGGTGGGAGAAATACTAGATAGATGGTGGACGAAGGGTGGGTGGCCGGGAACTCTAGACAGGTGGTGGGTGGACAGGTAATGGGTGGCGGGAATCCTGTACAGCTGATGGACGGGCAGCGAGGATTCTGGGTGTGTTGATTTTTTTAATTTTTGCCGCTGACAGCAGCTAGTTTATTGTGCACCCATATTCATCCTGTGAGCGGTAGAGCAATAGGATTACAGAGTAGAGATCACAGAGGGTGTGTATAACAGTCCCCAGTGGTCAGGATATTATGGCATTGAATGTTACACAGTATTTCAAATACATTCTTTGTTTAGTTCTATACATAAAGGGTAACTTATTCACAACTGTGTGAATACCGGAGTTTGAGGCAGTATGTCTGGTCGCACACTTTGTTATTGACATATGCATGCGAGGTATTCAAGCACATTGTGTGTTTGGTTCTATACACGGGAATTGACTTAGCTACTAAGTGCAAAAAAGTGGATACAATCTTAATGTGCCGGCTAAATAGTCATTAGAGACCAAGTGCTGTGTCATTCCACACACAGTGTGCTTGGACCTGTCCCTAAAAGGTTCAATCTTCACACAGTCGAGGACGTAGTGTGTGGCCATATGTCTGGCCACACACTTTACATTTAGTCATGTTCACATCTGCTTGAGGGACATGCTGCCAGAGGTACTTATACCCTAACCTTAGTCTAGCGGTAACAGCATCTTGTGATATCCTGCGTGGTGAGGAAGGTGTTGAGGGAGGTGAGGTGAGGTGAGGTGAGGGTGGTGAATAAGGGAAGGGAGACGTGGGCAGGATGTGTGTGGAAAGGTAAATGGGAGAGTTAAAAGGAATATGAGGGAGGAAAGGACAGGCGACGATGGTGAACGGGGGAAGTGGAGGGGAGGTGAGGGTGGAAGAGTGAAGGAGAAGGTCAGGAAGGAATGGGGAGGCTGTCTCGAGTCGAGTCGTGGAGTTAGATTACTTTCAACACTTCTAACTCAACTCCCTGACCTTTTACAGCTGGTGGATGGTGTCGAATATATTCTCTCTCTCTCTCTCTCTCTCTCTCTCTCTCTCTCTCTCTCTCTCTCTCTCTCTCTCTCTCTCTGTTGACATGTTTAATCTATTTTCACCTCAATGAGAGATAGATAGATAGATAAAGTGAGAGAGGAGATAGATAAATAAAGGGAGAGAAAAGTGTGTCTTCAACTCCCCTTCATTCTCTCACATTCTGGTTCCCTTTCCATGTTTTACTCTGGTCCATTTCTCTTCCTTTGTTTATAATTCTCATCTCTCTCTCTCTTCATCTTTCGTTTCGCCTTCTGTCCATCTCCCCATTCTCTTCCTCTCTGTTCTCTTCTTCCCTTCTACCTCTTTTTTTATTCATTTCCTTCTTCCTCCTTTCCCTTCCCTTTCTCCTCTTCCATCTCTCCTTTCTTACCTTTCCTCCCCTTCCTCCGTCCATTTCCCCCCTTCCATCACCTTCCTTCTCTCGTTTCATTATACTTTTCTTTGTCCTTCTCTCGTCGTCTCCTTCCCTTCCTCCTCCTCCTGTTCCTCACCTTTCCCTTTATTGTCTTTTACCTCTCCTTTCCTTCTCCTCCTCCTGTTCCCACCCTTCCCTTTATTGTCTTTTTACCTCTTCCTTCCTTACCTTTTTCCTTCCCATCATCATCATCATCTTTTTCCTTCTCATTTCTCTTCCCTCGCTCCTCCTCTTCCTCCTCCTCCTCCTTCACCCTCCTTCCTCCCTCCTCCTCCTTCCTTCCCTCCTCCTCCCCCCTTCACCCTCCTCCTCCTCCTCCTTCCTCCTCCTCCTCCTCCTCCCTCCTCCTCTTCTTCCCCTTCCTTCCTCCTCCTCTTTCCTCCTCCTCCACCGACGCTTCGTCTCCCCTGACATCTTGACTCTTGAAACTCCGACATCTTTACTTCCTGACATCCCGGCATCTTGACTCCTGACTTCCTGACATCCCCATACTCCGACACCCTGACTTCCTGACATCCCCATACTCCGACACCCTGACTTCCTGACATCCCCATACCCGACACCCCGACTTCCTGACATCCCCATACCCCGACACCCCCGACTTCCTGACATCCCCATACTCCGACACCCCGACTTGACATCCCCATACCCGACACCCCGACTTCCTGACATCCTCATACCCTGACAACCCCCTTGCCCTGACTCCTCTAAACATTCCCCTAACTCACATTCGTCCTCCTGACCTGACCCACTGACTCTGCCTCGACTCCACCGACTCTCCTCGGACCTGGAGTTACATGTGCCAGGTGGAGGGGAGAGTTAGGTCCTCTCCTCTGCTGTCAGTTTTATCCGCTGGGGAGTGGTGGTGGTGGTGGTGGTGCTCGGGTGTGGTAGACCGGTGGTGGTGTGGTGGTGGTGGGGTGGTGGTGGCGTCTGCTGGGTGTGATAAAACCAGGTGGTGGTGGAGTGTACAGTGGTGTTTGCTGGGTGGTAGACCAGGTGGTGGTGGTGTCTGCTGGACGTGGTAGACCAGGTGGTGCTGTTTGGTGGTGGTGTCTGCTGGGTGTGGTAGACCAGGTGGTGGTGGTGGTGTCTGTAGGTGTGGTACACCAGGTGGTGGTGGTGGTCTGAGGGTGTGGTAGACCAGGTGGTGGTGGTGGTGTCTAGGTGTGGTAGACCAGGTGGTGGTGGTGGTGTCTGCAGGTGTGGTAGACCAGGTGGAGGTGGTGTCTTTGGACGTGGTAAACCAGGTGGTGCTGTGTGGTGGTGTCTGCTGGGTGTGGTAGACCAGTGGTGGTGGTGGTGTCTGCTAGGTGTGGTAGACCAGGTGGTGGTGGTGTGGGGGTGGTAGCCAGGTAGGTGGGGTGGTGGTGGTGTGCCTGCTAGGTGGTAGACCAGGAAGGGTGGTGGTGGTGGTGGTGGTGTCTGCTAGGTGTAGACCAGGTAGTGGGCGGTGGTGGTGGTGGTGTCTGCTAGTGTGGTAGACCAGGTAGTGGTGGTGGTGTTCTGGGTGTGGTGGACCAGTAGTGGTGGTGGTGGTGGTGGTGGTGGTGGTGGTGGTGTAGTTCGCTAGGTGGGTAGACCAGGTAGTGGTGGTGGTGATGGTGGTGGTGGTGTTGATAGTGTAGACCAGGTAGTAAAACATCAGGAGGTGTTAGCCATTTAATAGGGTGGGTTGGGGAGGAGAAGGAATTAATAATACCTGGAATGGGAATAGTAATTAACTGTTCCTGATGATATTAATATTTTTGTTGATGATGTTATTTATTGGATGATGTGACGATTTATGATGATTGATGGAGGAAATAGATGGTGGAGGAAGTAGATGATGGAGGAGGTGGATGGTGAGGAAGTAGATGATAGAGGAGGTAGATGATGGAGGAGGTGGATGATGGAGGGGTGGATGTTAGCCTGGTAGACGATGGAAAAAACACCCACATGATATGTCTCCATCTTTATCTCCACTTCCTTCTTTCCGCTGTTTCTCTTTTCTCTTCGTCATTAGCATCCCCTCATTTTTTTCTTTCCTCATTTCCCCACTTCCCTGTTCACCTCCGCGCTGTTTTTTCTGTTCTCGGTGATCACCTCCTGTGTGTGTGTGTGTGTGTCCCTGGCTGTGTGTCCCGTGGCTGTTCCTCCTGGCTGGTTGGGTCCCCTGGCTGGTTGGGTCCTCCTGCTGGTTGGGTCCCCCTGGCTAGTCCTCCTGGCTGGTTGGGTCCTCCAAGGTTGGAGTCCCCCTGGCGTCCCCTGGCTGGTTGGGTCCCCCTGGTGTCTCCCTGGCTGGTTGGGTCCCTGGCTGTGGGTCCCCTGGCTGGTGTTGAGTTCCCTGGCTGGTTGAGTCTCCCTGGCTGGTTGGGTCCCCTGGCTGGTTGGGTCCCCCTGGCTGGTTGGGTCCTCCTGGCTGGTTGGGTCCCCTGGCTGGTTGGGTCCCCTGGCTGGTTGGGTCCCCCTGGCTGCTGGGTTCTCCTGGCTGTTGGGTCCCCCTGGCTGGTTGGAGTTCCCCCTGGCTGGTTGAGTTCCCTGGCTGGTTGGGTCCCCTGGCTGGTTGGGTCCCCTGGCTGTTGGGTCCCCTGGCTGGTTGGAGTCCCCTGGCTGGTTGGGTCCCCCTGGCTGGTTGGTCCCCTGGCTGGTTGGGTCCCCCTGGCTGGTTGGGTCCCCTGGCTGGTTGGGTCCCCCTGGCTGGTGGGTTCCCCTTGGCTGGTTGAGTCTCTGGCTGGTTGATCCCCTGTGGTTGAGTCCCCTGGCTGGTGGGTCCCCCTGGCTGGTTGGGTCCCCTGGCTGGTTGGGTCCTCCTGGCTGGTTGGGTCCCCTGGCTGGTTGGGTCCCCTGGCTGGTGGGTTCCTGGCTGGTTGGGTCCCATGGCTGGTTGAGTTCCCTGGTTGGGTCCCCTGGCTGTTGGGTCCCTGGCTGGTTGGGTCCCCCTGGCTGGTTGATCCCCCTGGTTGGGTCCCCTGGCTGGTTGGGTCCCCTGCGTTTGGTCCTCCTGGCTGGTTGGTCCCCTGCTGGTTGGGTCCCCCTCTGGTTGGGTCCGCCTGGCTGGTTAGTCCCCTTGGCTGGTTTAGTCCCCTGGCTGGTTGAGTCCCCTGGCTGGTTGGGTCCCCTGGCTGGTGGTCCCCCTCGTAGGTCCTCCTGGCTTGGTTGGGTCCCCCTGGCTGGTTGGGTCCTCCTGGCTGGTTGGGTCCTCCTGGCTGGTTGGGTCCCGGCTGGTTGGGTTCCGCTGGCTGGTTTGGAGTCCCCTGGCTGGTTGAGTCCCCTGGCTGGTTGGGTCCCCTGGCTGGTTGGGTCCCCTGGCTGGTTGGGTCCTCCTGGCTGGTTGGGTCCTCCTGGCTGGTTGGGTCCTCCCGGCTGGTTGGGTCCCCTGGCTGGTTGGGTCCTCCTGGTGGTTGAGTCCCCCTAGCTGGTTGGGTCCTCCTGGCTGGTTGGGTCCCCCTGGTTGGGTCCCTGGCTGGTGGGTCCTCCTGCGTTGGGTCCCCTGGCTGGTTGGGTCCCCTGGCTGGTTGGGTCCCCTGGCTGGTTGGGTTCCCTGGCTGGTTGAGTCCCCCTGGCTGGTTGGGTCCCCTGGCTGGTTGGGTCCTGGCTGGTTGGGTCCTGGCTGGTTGGGTCCCCTGGCTGGTTGGGTCCCCCTGGTTGGTTGGGTCCCCTGGTTGGTTGGGTCCTCCTGGCTGGTTGGGTCCTCGCTGTGGGTCCTCCCCTGGCTGGTTGGGTCCCCCTGGCAGTTGGGTCCCCCTGGCTGGAGTCCCCTGGCTGGTTGGTCCCCTGGCTGGTTGGGTCCCTGGCTGGTTGGGTCCCCTGGCTGGTTGAGTCCCTGGCTGGTTGAGTCCCTGGCTGGTTGAGTCCCCTGGCTGGTTGGGTTGATTACGGGCAGGATGAGTGGCTGGCGTCCTCCTCCATCTTATCCTACCAGATTTTTCCTCCTCCTCTTCTTCGTCCTTCACCTCCTCCCTTGTTACGGGCCGCCTCATTTCCCGTCTCGGGTAAAAGGATCTCTCTCTTGTAAGTAATTCAATTCAAATGACTAGTGATATCGGGCGGTCCGTCTTCCTGCACCCCGGGCTGACGTGTTCCTCCTCGGCTACCTCATTACCTACCCAGTCGCCCTCATTATCTACCCAGTCGCCCTCATTACCTACCCTGCTGCCCTCATTACCTACCCTGCTGCCCTCATTACCTACCCTGCCGCCCTCATTACCCACCCTGCCGCCCTCATTACCCGCCCAGCCGCCCTCACTACCTACACGTCCTCACCCAGCTTGCCTCCCTCACCTACACGTCCTCACCCAGGTTCAATCCTCGAACACATCCTCATTCCCCTTGAAAATGTAGATATCCTGTGAGGAAGCGACACTTCACCACCTCATTAACGAATCAGTACATGAGAGGAAGCCACTCTCTCATCTCCTGTGATTGACACCTCAGTGCACGAGGAAGCCACATTGTATATGACCCATTGCCCTGGCTAGACTCATCACTCCCCACCCTGTTCGTGGCAACCCAGGTCGACACATTGTTGCGTTTCATACGTCAACCACGGTTTAAGACACCCACAAAGACAATGACTTTCTTCTGCGGGAGGTGGGAGGAGGTCTTAGAGGGAGGAGGTCTTAGAGAGGGGAAAGAGAAAGGGGAGGTGAAGCTAGGGGAATTATTACTGTTACCATTTCCCTCTTCTTAGGTAAAAGGGGGCAATGTATATACAATAATGTGGTAGTGGTGATGGTTATGTTCCCCTCTTTGTTTCCCCCTCGTTTGTTTCCCCACACACATACACTGTTATTCATTATACCTGCCTCTAGCCTCATTAATTACACCTGCCACTAGCTATACCTGTCTTTCTGGTTCCCTATTAGTCCACCCCCACACACTGTTTTATTCTATGTCCTCTCCCTCCCTAATAGTTTTCTGCTCACCACATCCCTTTTACACCTCACCACACATCCCTCCACCTCACCACACATCCTTTACCTCTCACCACACATCCCTCATCTCACCACACATCATTCCCTCCCACCACACATCCCTCATCTCACCACACATCTCTCCCTCTCACCACACATCCTCACCTCACCACACATCCCTCACCTCACATCCCTCCTCACCACACATCTCTCCTCTCACATCCCTTCACCTCACCACACATCCCTCCTCTCACCACACATCCCTTCTCTCACCACATCCCTCCTCTCACCACATCCCTCCTCTCACACATCCCTCCTCTCACCCACATCCTCCTCTCACCACACATCCCTCTCCCTCCTCATCATTCCATATCTTATTCACCTTCCTGCTGTTTCCCTCACAGGCTCCTCTTCTCCCTACTTCTCCTACTTCTCTTCACCTCTACTATTCTTTCCTCACTTCTCTTCACCTCCCCACTTCTCTCCTCCTTCTCCTCTCCTCTACTATTCTCTCTCCTTCTCTTCACCTCTATTCTCTCCTCACTTCTCTTCCAACCTCTACTATTCTCTCCTCACTTCTCCTCCCCTCACCTACTCTGTCGTCTGGAACTCCTCACCTCCTGCCTAGCTCCGTCACAAGGCTCTTGGCTGGTGTGTGTGTGTGTGTGTGTGTGTGTGTGTGTGTGTGTGTGTGTGTGTGTGTGTGTGTGTGTGTGTGTGTGTGTGTGTGTGTGTGTGTGTGTGTGTGTGTGTGTTTGCCATTATCCACGAAAACTACGTTGGACTGGTCATGTTACCCGCATGGACGACAGTAGACTATCAAAGCAGCTACTTTACAGTCATCTAACGAATGGTAAACGTAACGCCAGCGGGGAACTGAAAAGGTATAAAGATAGTCTTAAGACAAACCTGAAAAAGTGCCAAATCGACCCCCTCACCTGGGACACTTGGAGGCTCATACAAGATGATGTCAATGCTTGAGTTAGCCGACTGCATAACGGGCAGACAAGCGCCAACGCCGGATGGACACTACCGCCCTCCGCACTAGTTGTAGCCTTCTGCTTCTGTGAACGACCCTGCCAGTCCCGTATCGGCCTCTTTAGTCACCTCAAAACTCACCAACCTAGGTTACAACTTTAATAACTCATATCATTATATCATAGCTGGATGATCGTCATACTCTATTCGGGTGACAGCAAAGTAGTAGTAGTAGTAGTAGTAGTGTGTGTGTGTGTGTGTGTGTGTGTGTGTGTGTGTGTGTGTGTGTGTGTGTGTGTGTGTGTGTGTGTGTAGTGCCTTGGTGCTCGTTGCCTCCCTGGTCTTAATTCACTCAGCTTCCTATTCAACCGTGTGATAGTCTCTCTCTCTCTCTCTCCTCTCTCTCTCTTATATATTTGTTCTATATTTTTTCTCCTTTCTCTTATTTCTTTCTCTCTCTCTCAATCTCTTTTATCTTTTATTTAAATATCTTTTCTCCTTTGCCTTATATCTCTTCATCTCTCTACTCACACCCCCCCCTCAAGTCTACCCCCCTCAAGTCTACCCCCCTCAAGTCTCCTTAAGTCTTCCCTTACAGAGGTAATTTGACTTTGGTGCTCAAGTAAAGCCGTGATGATACTGAGGGTCTTCACTTCTCTAGCCTCCACCGCCCTGTTGGATTCCTCCGTTCTCTTCTTCTTTCTTTCTTCTTCTTCTTCTTCTTCTCTTCTTCTTCTTCTTCTTCTTCTTCTTCTTCTTCTTCTTCTTCTGGAGATGAACAGAGGAGCGTCTTTAGTTACGATACAGTCCAGGGTGGATTATTGATGCCATTTTGACTTCTCTTCGTTTCATAATAATTTCTCTTATCTTCTCTCTTCTGTCCTCTCTCTTTCTCTTTCGTCGTCTCTCTATTTTCTCTTACCGCTCTTTTTCCCTCTCTATCTCTCCACCGTCTGGTCTAGTCCTTCTGTCTCCCACCTCCTCTTTTCTACATCTCTTCCTTTTTATGGAGAGGATTTACTCGTTGGCTCCTTTTTATTCTCGGGAGTACTTCTGTGTTGACGAGATCTCCACCAGGCGGCCATGGCTCACTCCCTACCAGGCTACCAGGACCCCCCTCTCTAGGCTACCAGGACCCCCCTCTCTCTACTGGGCTGCCAGGAACCCCCCTCCCTACCAGGCTACCAGGAACCCCCCTCTCTACCAGGCTGGGACCCCCTCTCTCTACTACGCTGCCAGGACCCTCCCCTCCCCTACCAGGCTACCAGGACCCCTTTCTACTAGGCTGCCAGGACACCCCTCTCTCTACTAGGCTGCCAGGACCCCCTCTCCACTAGGCTGCCAGAGCCCCCTCTCTCTACTAGGCTGCCAGGACCCCCCTCTCTCTACTAGGCTGCCAGGACCCCCCTTTTACTAGGATACCAGGTCCCCCTCTCCATTGGCTATACTAGCTCCCACCCCCACCTGTCCATAAGCGGCCAGGGCTCCCTTCTACACGCCCTTCCTTCCCTACCTAACAGTTACCATAGCAACCTTTCATCCTCGGCACGAGGAAGTCACTGGTCCTGTTCCTGCCTTTATATGTTCCCTCACTCGCCTCTCTCCCCCTTCACCCGAGTATACCAAATTGCTGCCCGTCCCTCCGTCCGTCCGTGGCATATATGTTGGTTTCCGCTCAATAACTTCCCGGAGACTGAATGGATTGACTGCATTTTTGGTGTGAAGGTGTGTTGTGGCAGGTTATACCACCCATTACCACCTACCTCTCTACCATCACACCACCATCACCCTCTACCACCCACTACCACCAACCACCCACTTACACCCCCACCTCTACCACCCACCACCATCACCCTCTACCACCCACATTCCACCACCCACCCTCTCCATCCACCATCACCCTCACCCCACTACCACCAACCACCCCCCCACCACCCTCTACCACCCACACCATCACCCTCTACCACCCATCACCATCACCCCTCCACCACCCTCTACCACCCAGGACACAGTACCAGGCTGTATGTGTGTGTATCTGCCACTCCACTTGCCCATCAACACTGTTTTATGTAAGCCAGGGATGAAGGGCGAAGGAGGAGACTATCTGCTGTTGTGTTGACTGAGACATTTTCCTTATTGTTGGAAGAAACATCAGGACTAGGACGTGGGTGGTGAGGAGAGTGAGGTGTGAGAGTGAGGGGTGGTGAAGGAGTGAGGTGAGTGTGAAAGGGTGGTGTGAGAGGGTGAGGTGGTGTGAGAGGGTGGTGGTGTGGTGGTGAGGGTGGTGTGAAGGAGTGAGGTGGGTGTGAGGTGAGGTGATGTGGAGGTGAGGTGGTGTGAGGTCAGGGTGGTGTGAGAGGGTCAGGGGTGATGTGGGGAGGTAGGGGTGTGAGAGGTGAGGTGGTGTGAGAGTGAGGTGGTGTGGAGGGGTGAGGGGTGGGTGTGTGAGGTCAGGGCGGAGAGGATCAGGCGTGGTGTGAGAGGGCCAGGGGTGGTGTGTGAGGGGATCATGGGGTGGTGTGGAGGACGATGGGTGGGAGAGAGGTCGGAGGTAGTGTGAGGAGGGTCCAAGGGTGTGGAGGTGGATGGAGAGAGTGAGGGAAGTCCTGCGAGTGAAAGTGGTTGAGGAGTGGGCGTGAGAGGTTGGTGGGAAGTGGGATAAAGGAGACTCGGAGATATTTAAAATGGGATCTCTTTGTCCTATTGTTATTATTCATTCCGTGTGTGTATTAGTGTAGTAAATAGGGGAGGGGGTGGTGAGGGAAGGGAGGGGGTGGGAGGGGGTGGGTGGTAGGGCAGTGTAGCAGCTGAAGGTAAATGTGTTGTGTGTGCGGGGGTTTGTATGTGAGGATGTTTGTTTGTGTGTTTGTGTGTGGGGTGTTTGTGTGTGGGGGATGTTTGTGTGTGGGGGTGTTTGTGTGTGGGGGGTTTTGTGTGGGGTGTTTTTGTGGGGTGTTTGTGTGTGGGAATGTTTGTGTGTGTGGGGGGGTGTTGTGTGTGGGGTGTTTGTGTGTGGGGTGTTTGTGTGTGGGGGTGTTTGTGTGTGGGGATGTTTGTGTGTGGGGATGTTTGTGTGTGGGTGTGTTTGTGTGTGTTTGTGCATGTGGATGGTGTTTGTGTGTGTGGGGTGTTTGTGTGTGTGGGTGTGTTTGTGTGTGTGGGGTGTTTGTGTGGGGTTTGTGTGTGGGGATGTTTGTGTGGGGTTTGTGTGTGGGGATGTTTGTGTGGATGTTTGTGTGGGGGATGCTTGTGGGGATGTTTGTGTGGGGATGTTTGTGTGTGGGTTTGTGTGTGGGGATGTTTGTGTGGGGTTTGTGTGTGGGGATGTTTGTGTGGGGGATGTTTGTGTGGGGATGTTTGTGTGGGGATGTTTGTGTGGGGATGCTTGTATGGGGATGTTTGTGTGGGGGATGTTTGTGTGTGGGGGATGTTTGTGTGGGGTATGTTTGTGGGGGTTTGTGTGTGGGGGATGTTTGTGTGAGGGATGTTTGTGTGGGGGATGTTTGTGTGGGGATGTTTGTGGTGTGGGGGGTTTGTGTGTGGGGGATGTTTGTGTGGGGATGTTGTGTGGGGATGCTTGTGTGGGGGGATGTTTGTGTGTGGGGTTTGTGTGTGGGGATGTTTGTGTGGGGGATGTTTGTGTGGGGTTTGTGTGTGGGGATGTTTGTGTGGGGGTTTGTGTGTGGGATGTTTGTGTGGGGATGTTTGTGTGTGGGGATGCTTGTGTGGGGGATGTTTGTGGGGATGTTTGTGTGGGGATGTGTGTTTTATATAATAATAATTAACGGTTTTGTGAAAAATTCTGCCTTTGGTGAAAATATACATTGGACATAAATGACTTAACATACATTGGTGGTTTAACAAAGCCTTCATTAGAAAGGTAAAGACATACAGTGAACATACACAGATTAATGTAGGTGTTGAACAGCAAACTCGTAGTGTAGTAACTCCCTCCCAGATGGTGCTAGGAGGAACTCACGTGGTGTAGTAGTTCCTCAGATGGTGTTATAGGGACCTGTGGTGTAGTAATTCCCTCGATGGTGTTATGAGGGCCTCACGTGGTGTAGTAATTCCCTCACAGATGGTGTTATAGGGACCTCACGTAGTGTAGTAATTACCTCACAGATGGTGTTAGAGGACCTCGTGGTGTAGTATTACCTCACAGATGGTGTTATGAGGGACCTCACGTGGTGTAGTAATTCCCTCACAGATGGTGTTATGAGGGCCTCACGTGGTGTAGTAACTCCCTCACAGATGGTGTTATGGGGGGCATCACGTGGTGTAGTAATTCCCTCACAGATGGTGTTATGAGGACCTCGTGTAGTAATTCCCTCACAGATGGTGTTATGAGGGGCCTCACGTGGTGTAATACTCCCTCACAGATGGTGTTATGGGGGCATCACGTGGTGTAGTAATTCCCTCACAGATGGTGTTATGAGGGCCTCACGTGGTGTAGTAATTCCCTCACAGATGGTGTTATGAGGACCTCGTGGTGTAGTAATTCCTCACAGATGGTGTTTATATGAGTGAGGTGTGGTCTTAGGCCTTCCTATCGTAGACGGATTAACACATCGCTGGTTGTTGTTAGTCTCACGGCCGTTATCACTGGTACCTGGGACCTCACTGTGTGAGTTAACGGTACGACTGTACTGTGAGTTGTTCTCACTGACTTAAGCACTGTTCACCACTGTTCACCTCTGTTTAACACTGGTTCCGTTCCTTTCTAAATGAAATTGTAACTTCTGGCGAGAACTTGTTGATATTCCGGTGGGGAGGGTTCAGGGAGGGGTTGGTATGGAGCTTAACTCAGTTGACCTGGCTGCTCAGGAGGCGCCAGGTACGTCTTGACCTTCGGTGGTCAAGGATGTGAGTGTGTGGGGTGTTTGTGTGTGGGGTGTTTGTGTGGGGGTGTTTGTGTAGGGGTGTTTGTATGTGTGGAGGCAGGGATGTATGTGAATGTGGATGACGTATATTATTAAAGGCATTTTTAGGAGATGTTTATGATTTTGTATTTCAAGATTTGATTTTGCAGCTTACAGCGGCTACTTTATTGTGCACCCCACACTCGTCCTGTGACAGTAGCGCAAGAGGATTACAGATGAGAGTTTACAACGGGTCATAATAATTAACCCCCGTTGTCAGGATATTATGAAGAGACGTTGGCAAGTGATTGTGTGTGTGTGTGTGTGTGTGTGTGTGTGTGTGTGTGTGTGTGTGTGTGTGTGTGTGTGTGTGTGCCCTCCATCCATCGTTGTATCTACCATGGTCTCCTGCCTCCTCTGGTGATCATGGTCTCCTCTGGATCAGGTCCTCCTCTGCTGATGATCATGGTCCTCCTCCTACTGGTCATGGTCCTCCTCCGCTGGTGATCATGGTCCTCCTCCTGTTGGTGATCATGGTCCTCCTCCTGCTGGTGATCATGGTCCTCCTGCTGGTGATCGTATCCTGCTGGTGATCATGGTCCTCCTCTGCTGGTGATCAGGTCCTCCTCCTGCGGTAATCATGGTCCTCCTGCTGGTGATCATGGTCCTCCTCCTGCTGGTGATCATGGTCCTCCTCCGCTGGTGATCATGGTCCTCCTCTGCTGGTGATCATGGTCCTCCTGCTGGTGATCATGGTCCTCCTCCCGTGATCATGGTCCCCTGCTGGTGATCATGGTCCTCCTCCTGCTGGTGATCATGGTCCTCCTGCTGGTGATCATGGTCCTCCTCCTGCTGGTGATCATGGTCCTCCTCCTGCTGGTGATCATGGTCCTCCTCCGCTGGTGATCATGGTCCTCCTCCTGCTGGGATCATGGTCCTCCTCCTGCTGGTGATCATGGTCCTCCTCCTGCTGGTGATCATGGTCCTCCTGCTGGTGATCATGGTCCTCCCTCCTGCTGGTGATCATGGTCCTCCTCCTGCTGGTGATCATGGTCCTCCTCCTGCTGGTGATCATGGTCCTCCTGCTGGTGATCATGGTCCTCCTCCTGCTGGTGATCATGGTCCTCCTGCTGCTGATCATGGTCCCTCCTGCTGTATCATGTCTCCTGCTGGATCTGGTCCCTCCTCCTGCTGGTGATCATGGTCCTCCTCCTGCTGGTGATCATGGTCTCCTCCTGCTAGTCATGCTCTCCTGCTGGTGATCATGGTCCTCCTCCTGCTGGTGATCATGGTCCTCCTGCTGGTGATCATGGTCCTCTCCTGCTGGGATCATCCTCCTGGGTGATCATGGTCTCCCCTGCTGGTGATCATGGTCTCCCTGGTGATCATGGTCCTCCTGCTGGTGATCATGGTCCTCTCCTGCTGGTGACATGGTCCACCCTGCTGGTGATCATGGTCCTCCTCCTGCTGGTGATCATGGTCCTCCTCCTGCTGGTGATCATGGTCCCCTGCTGTTCAGGCCTCCTGCGGTGATCATGGTCTCCTGCGTGATCATGGTCCTCCTCCTGCTGGTGATCATGGTCCTCCCCTGCTGCTGGTGTTGTTGCTGCAGGCGGTGATGGTGGTAGTGAGGTAGGGAGGGAGGCTCCAGACGGTGCTTTCTGCACTGGCCAGGAGATTGAGACGCTGGTCTGATTGAGTTTAGAGTTGTGTCGACTTGAGAAACGGAATTAAATGCAAGTCTGTGTGTGAGGGGGGGAGAGAAGAAGGAATTGATGTTGTCACACTCCATACTGACCACCGCCACCACATACCGACTGCAGCCACAAGCATCACACTACAAACACGTCACACTCCACACACTCGCCACACTCTGCACTCACCAAACTCCACACCACCAACCCACACTCACACTCCACACTCACCAACCCACACACCATACTCCACACTCACCATACTCCACACTCACCATACCCACCACCAAACCCACACTCACACCACACCCACCATACCACACCACCATCTCCACTCACCATACTCCACACCACCCACCCACCACACTCCACACACCACTCTCCACACTCTCCACTCACCAAACTCCACACTCACCAAACTCCACACTCACCACCCACACTCACCAAACTCCACACTCACCAAACCCACCACCATACTCCACACTCACCCACCATACCCCACTCACCACACACCCACTCACCAAACCACACCACCATCTCCCTCACCACACCACATCACCACCATACTCCACACTCACCATATCCCCCCACCCACACACCATACCCACACTCACCATACTCCACACTCACCATACTCCACACTCACCATACACCCACACTCACCATACTCCACACTCACCATACCCACACCACCAACTCCACACTCACCACTCCACACACACTCTACAAGCTCTTCTAACAAACCATGAAATAAAACATCCAACCCTTCACACACACACACACACACACACCACACACACACACACACACACACACACACACACACACACACACAACACACACACAGAGTATTTTCTATATGATTGTATACATTTGTCACCCTATGATGTGAGTGCTAACATGACTCCGTCACCTGATTTATTGAGGGAAGAGGATGGGAGGGAGAGAGGGGTGAGAGGGGAGGAATTATGGGAAGGGAAATGGATGTGAGAGGTAATGAAGGAGTGAGAGGGGAGATGGATGTGGAAGGGTAGATGATGGTTGGAGAGGATGATGGTATGTAGATGAGGAGTGAGAGGGAAGATAAGGTTCTTTTAGGCTCTGGGGAAAGCTTTAAATCAGAATTTCTTACGTTTTCTTGTTTTCTTACTATACCACATCTCCCTACCCACCAACTCCCTCACCCCTCCCCCTCAACTCTCCCACCCCACCCACCCTCACCCTCCTCAATCTACCCACCCCACCCCCTCAACCCTCTAACCCCACCCACTCCCCACCCTCCTCACCCCTCACCTCTCCCACCCCACCTCCCCCTCACCACCCTCTCACCCTCACCCCTCACCCTACCCACCCCTCACACCTCTCACCTCACCTCACACCCCACCCACCCCTCACCCTCTCACCCTCACCTCTCAACCCTTCACCTCTCACCCACTTCCCTCACCCATCCACCCTCACCTCTCCACCCTATTTCCACCACACCCTCTCACCCTTACACCTCACCCCCTTCACCCCTACCCTCACCCCCTCCCACCTCTACCTCCACTCACCTCTCACCCCTACCTACCCCTCACCCTCTCACCCCACTCCCCCTCACCCTCTTCACCCTCTCACCTCACTACCCCTCACCTCACCCTCACCTCTCACCCCACCTCCCCTCACCTCACCCTCTCACCCTACCTACCTCACCTCCAACCCTCACCCTCTCACCCTACCTCCCCCTCACCCCTCTCACCCCTCACCCCTCCTCAAAACACAGGCACTAGTATTAATTACACCAACACAACACAAGTGCTCCTGTAATTCCTAATGTTTATTTAATCGGTACTGGTAGTTGTGGTAGTTGTACGGGATGTTGTGGTTGTTGGTTATAGTGGTGGTTGTGTTGGTGGCTTGTTTATGGTTTGTTGTTTTGGTGGTAGTGGTTGTTGTGGTGGTTATACTGGTTGTTGTGGGCGGAGTAAGTTGCTGTTGTGGTTATAGTGGTTGTTGTGGTTATAGTGGCTGTTGTGGGTTATAGTGGTTGTTGTTCGTAGAGGGTTGCTGTTGTAGGTAGTGGTTGTTGTGGCTAAGGTTGTTGTTTTGTGGTTGTTGTGGTTGTACAGTTGTTATTGTGGCTATAGTGGTTGTTGTTGTGGTTTTAGACTCTTAGTGGTTGTTGTGGTGGTTGTATAATTGTTGTGGTTATAGTGGTGGTTGTTGCAGTGGTTATAGTAGTTGTTGTGGTCTTAGTAGTTATTGTAGTGGGTGTTTGTGTTGGTAGAATGTTTGTTGTTATGTTGCCTTAAAAATCGAATAATAGAGGATTTAATGTTATTGGCTATTCAGGTCGAACAATAGCAAGTAGTGTAGTGGGTTTTTTCTCTACCTTGGTTCTGTGTGTGTGTGTGTGTGTGTGTGTGTGTGTGTGTGTGTGTGTGTGTGTGTGTGTGTGTGTGTGTGTGTGTGTGTGTGTGTGTGTGTGTGTGTGTGTGTGTGTGTGTGTGTTGTACTCTGGCATGTAATGAGGCTAGCATGTGTGTCTAATGTGGGTAGTGTAGGGAGGTGGGGAAGGGGTGGAAGGGTGAAGGGAGATGTAGGAGGTAGGTAGGAGGATGTTGGGAAGAGAGGAGGGGGGTAGGGATGCAATGTTGGAGATAGGAGGGGGTGGTGGTGGGGAGGCAGGTGTAGGGGTATAATTGTCCAGCCCATAGATCCGGTAATTACCCTCTCCTCCCCTCCCTCCCCCTCCCTGTCCTAACCTCCTCCTCTCTTTATTTCTTTTCCGTATCTGCTTCCTCCCTCCCTCCTCTATTCCCTCCTCCCTCCTCTCCCCTTATCTTTGCTTTTACCCTTCATTCATCCATCCTTCTTCTCCTTCCATCACTCCCTCCCTCCATCTCCTGAACCATCTGCTTCCTCTCTCTTCCCCTCTCACCCCTCTCTCCCTCATTTTCCTTCCTTCCTCACAGTTACATCTAGACTTAATTACTGACCTCCCTCCTCCTCACTTCTTCGATCCATCCCTCCTCCTGTCTCCCACCCCGTCCACCCTGGCTGCCTCCTCACAGTCACATTGATTTCCTCATTACCCCCCAGGCCACCCGCCTCCACCACCCTCCCTCCCGCCCACCCGCCCACCTCCACCCGCCCTCCAGACCTCCTGCTGATTGTTGCTCTTCCACCAGCTGTGTATTGGTGCGGGATACCTCACCACCTGGCTCAGGAAATGACACTACCTGCAGCAGTAGTCTTCCTCTCACTAGATTATTACACCAGCGGTCTCTCTATGAGTCACGCCACCAGCTGTTGGTGATGAACGCTGTTTCTTTTGCTATAAATCGTGAGAATATTAACACACACACACACACACACACACACACACACACACACACACACACACACACACACACACACTCTCTACCCACATGACCCCCAAGTATAGATGCCGGATATTGCCAAAATATCATAAGGAATTTTGTCTACAACTGTACACTTCTTCCCATATTCTCCTCTCCCTTCCTTTCTCTCCCTCCCTCCCTTCCTTTCTTCTCCCTTCCTCACCACATTCCTGCCTGTGTTATTCCTTCATTATATTCTTTATTTTGGCTCTCTCTCTCTCTCTCTCTCTCTCTCTCCACATCTTCTACCCTTCCTGGTAAGAAAGATGAGAAAACTGGGAAGGAGGAAGAAAGACCCACGGTTGAATAAAGTTAATCCAATGGTCGTCAGGTCATGTGGTGTGAGGATAAGAGTCGGTCGAGCCAGGAGGTAAGTTGTGTATTGGTTCACTTCTTTTCACTGGGTTCTTATTCCCGTGATTGTTGTATTATATTATAGGGGCGAGTTGTATACCGTATATCTTTATCTTTTAATTCCCTTATATACAGTCTGTTATGTACCCGTCTTTCCTTACTGACTTATTGAGGGATATATTTTTGTTTTCGTAACTTTTCCCCTGCCATTTGACCCTTGCTCTCGTGATGGTACCCGGGAGGTGTTTTTCAGAGTGGGGATAAAAATGAGAAAAGTGAGAAATTATACCGGTATTTCCCTGCCAGTCAGCCATCCTCGCTTGTGTCGTTGTGTTCTTGTCCCTGTCCGTACTACAGCTCTAACCAGCCAAGTTGATATCATTGTTGTTGTCCCATTTTATCCCTGAGTAAATGAGCATATGTATATTTTTATCCCGTATTAAAATTCTGGAGTCCTTCAGGGTTTTCTTAAAGGGCCTCAATAAACCCAGGGATTAACAGGAGTTATTTTCTTGATTTGTGGGTTTAAATATGATGATTTGATTAATTAGGGATTAGTTGGATTAATATGAGTTGTGGGGGATGTGTAATTAGGGATTAGTTGGATTAATATGAGTTGTGGGGGATGTGTAATTAGGGATTAGTTGGATTAATATGAGTTATGGGGGATGTGTAATTAGGGATTAGTTGGATTAATATGAGTTGTGGGGGATGTGGCATGTAACGTAGGTCGTGGAAACAGTATTGGTACACCGTGTGCAGTTCGGTACGCCCCTTTGTATGTAATGGTCGTGTATGTGTTTGATCTTGGTTCCCTTCCACCCTGATGGTCCTGAGGAATTTTAAACTATTTTGAAATTGTATACGTAATGGATTAATTTTTGGGGGGGTTGTTCTCTTGAGGTAAACAATGGGGTATAGAGGCTTCGAAATAGTATAGTATTGGAGTGTATAAACAAAGGGTTCAGAAGACTGGAAACAATACAAGAAACATTGCATCCTAAAGCTCGAGTCAAAGTTCCCAGTATGAATCGTTTACTGGGAACCTCTGGGAACTATTTCTTTCTCTAAAATACTTCTTTTAAAGACACCATGAAGTTGGGAGTATAAAGGTGAGCTCTGCAGATTTTCAAAGGCTCGTCGTTTTAATTTCCTCCCAACTGGAGATATGAGAGCGCGTTTAGACGGACTCCCTTAAACTACAGCGCCGAGTTGGCAGACTTTAGCTACGGCACAAAGATGGCAGACTCGCTTAAATTAAGGCTCGCAGATGCCGATAAGTAATAAGGGAAGACGAGAGAGAGAAAGAGAGAGAGACAGTTTATTAGCAGCCATAATCCACACTTAACAAAATAACCCTCACCTTCTTAGTGCCATTCAACATCCATCAGTCAAGTCAGTAAACCCACACACACACACACCGAACACGAACTATAAACCCAACCACCAAAAAAACTATGATCCGAGACTCAGCGAGGCCGTATAGACACTAAGTTGCTGAGGTATGTGTCTAAGCTCTTTATTAGTGTTAGTGTTGGCAGCAGGGCGTTTATGAGGCAATATGCAGTTCCACAGTGAGTAATCAGCATTCATTACCTCCCCTCTTACAGTCTGCCTTGCCAACGGGTTTTAATATGTAATGTGTGTGTGTTATGGTTATGAAACAGATTAAGCCGAAGTCTTGACTGTTTGAAGAGAGGTGTGTGTGTGTGTGTGTGTGTGTGTGTGACAGAGAGAGATGTTTGGACTGAGTTAATGGTGGTGGAGATGGTTTTAATGAACAGAGATCAGGTTGCAGGTGTGTTTGTGTTAATATGTTGACTGTATATAACACTACTTAATGTGTGTGTGTGTGTGTGTGTGTGTGTGTGTGTGTGTGTGTGTGTGTGTGTGTGTGTGTGTGTGTGTGTGTGTGTGTGTAAAAATAATACTAATAATTGACGGGTTATGAAAGCCAAAGGACTGAAAATATACAGTCATTAGATTGATAAGTAACATACAAGTAACAGTAAGTGGTATAAATATGATATATAATGACAAGGGGGGGGGGGGCATTAAAAAGAAAATTTTGCAAAATAAAAGGACAAAAGAAGGTTGGCTGGGAATGAACGCAGGTTATACGAGCTGTTGATCATTTTTACGTGGTTGGGACTGGGCTGTTCTTATAGCGATCATTGCGTGGTCTTAAGGGCTGAACAGCCAGTTGTAGTGTCGAACAACAATTCGCGGACGGGGGATCTCGGGGTGAAGTAGGAGCCGGTGTCGAGGATGGTGATGATGAGAGAGAGCTGAGAGGGCCAGTGTGTTGAGCGCTTCTTGATATGTGGAGTAGGAGGGGGAGAGAATAATCTTGCACACTCTCTTCTGCGCTCTTTCTAGGAGTCCTCACTGGGTGGTATTTAAGGAGGAAGACTTGGCAGGGGAAGCAGAAATAAGGTTAGGATGTGTGTGTGTGTGTGTGTGTGTGTGTGTGTGTGTGTGTGACACAGATCTTAGCCTGTCAATGTGTATGGCTATTTATTTATTATATGTGTTTATACAAAATTGTAAATGTGTATAAGTAACACGGTAATTAAGCTGTTTTATTATGTAAATTACTATAACTGTATAAACTGCTGATCCCTTTAACTGTTGACTGCTTGAACCCATAGTACTGGTAATTGATAATGATGCTAATTAATATTTATCAATCATATAATTTGTTAATACTATTATGATGATATTGACATTGCTTATAATAATAATAATAATAATAATAATAATACTGTAATAATACTCATTGTGATGGCTTGAAAGGTACGGCAGAGCTTTATGAAATCGGTTTAGATAATACTTAATCTTGTTTAATGATTAGGCTTTTGTTGATACTGTTATAATGCTTTTAATATTTTGTTGTTTATGGTAATATTGGTTGATAAAAGTTGGGCTGGTCTTGTTCTGATGCTGTTTAGTCTCGTAATACATTGATTATTAGTCCGATACTGTTGTTGTAATACTGACTAGACACGCACACATAATTAACTCTCTCTCTCTCTCTCTCTCTCTCTCTGTTCGTTCAGCTTTAACGAGGTAAGCATAGAGAGGCAGTGACGTGGTGTTGTGTCAGTGTGTTGACTTAATACACCCGGGGAAAGGTCAGGCGAGTGGGGTGAGCCGTCCGTCTCTCCCTCCCTGCCCCCTGCCAGATATACTGTATATACCCTGCCAGTGTTTTCTTCACGAGCTCCTTCCCACACTCACCTAGCAGGGGACCTGTCCAATGTCCACCTGACAAATCACCCAACGAATGCCATCCATATAAGGTAACAGGCACCCGGCTGTTACCTAGCTTAGTACGATTTACAACAACTGATTAATAAGGCGCCGAACAGCAGCCGTCCCGCAACTACCCAACACACTCACGGTAACTACATAAGATGTATCCCACCCGGCGCCTAGTAGGTCACACAACGTCCTCCTTCCCCTCACCTGTCCTTCCTCTCCTCCCCAGGCGATACTGGTAGGGAAATTAGCTGGGGATGGAAGGAGACCGGGAAGATATACAGTACATCCCCACCCCGTCTCCTGTGGGTTGGTTTCCCACCACCCCGGCCCCAAGGTTCCTAGTCTCAAATATTCGTACAATAATAGTTAGCTACTGTAGACAGCCCGCTTCTCATCCTCTCGTTACCTGTGGAATGTTCTTATGCAGTATGTCTCAGCTCAGCCAGTAAAGGACTCCTAGCCGCCCCTGATCACTAGAGAGATGCTAGAGAACGTAACAGTTAATATACAACTCGAGAGCAGTTTCAGCCACATCGTTTGAACTGTTTCTGTGTCGTAATTAAAGTGAGCCAGTAAGATAGACCCCTCACACCTCCCAATTAGTCTGCATCTTTGTGAGTGATGAGTGTGGCTGGTGATGATGTAGCTCCTCGCTCTCCGACGCGCGGGGTGAGGGGGGGGGGGGGGAGGTGTGAGTGTGTTGAAGTGAAAGCACAAGACTTACTTTAATATGTGTGAAGGAGAGGTGGGGATGGTTGCCTCTGGGAATGATTTGTTTTACATGAATTTAAAATAATATTTATATGTTGATGATGATGAAAAGTGATGTATTAAATGTCTCTCTCTTCTCCCCCTGACAGGACCTGTGCTGGTGGCAGAGCCGAGCAACACGACGGTGGTGCTGGGCAAGACGGTCCACCTATCCTGTACCGCCACGGGCATCCCCACACCACGGGTCGTCTGGCAGAACAAGCTCACCGGCCGCGTCCGTACTAACCACGGTACGTACTGGGGGTGGTTACTAGGTGGAGGAGCCGGATAAGGAACAGGAACAGCCCTTGATCCGTTCTTAGTGGTTCCGGATGAAGAGAGAATCCGATTACCGTGTTTTCACTCTTAGAACTTCTTATTAATTCCAGCCATCTTGTCGTGTATAGTGAGGGAGAGAATGAGTGATGCAAGTTATATATAAATGAGAGTGAGTAACGGAGGAAGGAGGTGGGTGTGGATGATCCTGGTGTGGAATGGAGAGGAATTGGGAGAAGGGTGTGACGGTCTTGATGGTAGAGTTGGTGTCTCCTCAAGGTGAGAGAGAGAGAGAGAGGCCCGGCGTGTGTCACAGGAGTGTTTTTATTTTTCTGATTCAAAACACAGCAAGACGTGTGTAATAATAAATAATAATAATAATTAATGGTTTATTGAAAGAACATACAGGCGGAAGGCTGAAAATATACAGTTACATAATTAGGAATGGGTCTCTGATTTACAAATAATATACAAGTAAACATAAGGATACAAATATGATATATAATAACCAGGTGGGAGAAGCTCAAACTACAGGGCATTTCAACATAATGACAAAGAAAAAGTAAGATTGACTGGGAGGAAATACACTGGTTGATTACAAGTTATTGATAATTTTACAATGGTTGGGACTGGGCTGTTTTTATAGCGATCGGTTCGTGCACGTATGGGCTGGATGCGGTTGTGGTGTCGAACAGCAATTCTCGGCGAGGATCTCAGGTCGTGCTGATGGTCAGAGAGCCGAGAGATGCCAGTTGTTACTTCTTGATATGGGGTAGGAGGGAGGAGAATAATCTTGCATGCCCTTTTTCACTTTCTTCCAGGTGTTTACGTTTTGTGGCACTTAGGGAGGAAGACCAGGTAGGGCGGCATAGGTGAGCTTGGAAGTTTGAATGTTGAGTAAACACTGAGGAGCTCAGTGCAGGAACCCAGGGGACTTGAGTCGGCGGTGTGTGTGTGTGTGTGTGTGTGTGTGTGTGTGTGTGTGTGTGTGTGTGTATAATTAATAATAATAATAATAATAATAATAATAATAATAAACGGTTTATTGAAAAAGTTTGCAGCCCGGAGGCTGAAAATATACATTGGACATAAATGACTTATTACATACATTGGTGGTTTAACAAAAGCCTTCATTAGAGAAAGGTGAAGGAACATACTGTGAACATACAGATTAATGTTTACACACGTAGGTCATGTGAGCTGAGGTGTTGAACAGCAGACTCGTAGTGTAGTGTGTGTAAAATAATAATAATAATAATAATTAACGGTTTATTGAAAAAAATTCTGCAGCCCGAAGGCTGAAAATATACATTGGACATAAATGACTTATTACATACATTGGTGGTTTAACAAAAGCCTTCATTAGAGAAAGGTAAAGGAACATACTGTACAGTGAACATACAGATTAATGTAGGTGTTGAACAGCAAACTGTAGTGTAGTAACTCCTCCCAGATGGTGTTAGGAAGAACTCACGTGGTGTGGTAGTTCCCCAGATGTTGTTATGAGGGACCTGGCGTGGTGGTAATTCCCCGCAGATGGTGTTATGAGGGGCCTGACGTGGTAGTACCCTCACAGATGGTGTTATGAGGGACCTCACGTGGTGTAATACCACAGATGTTAGTGAGGACTTGACGTGGTGTAGTAATTCCCTCACATATGGTGTTATGAGGGACATGTGGTGTAGTAATTCCCTCACAGATGGTGTTATATGAGTGAGGTTTGGTCTTAGGCCTTCCTATCGTAGACGGATTAACACATCGGTGGTTGTTGTTGGGTCTCGCGGGCCGTTATCACTGGGTACCTGGGACCTCACTGTGTGAAGGTTAACTTGGGTACGACTGTTACTGTTGAGTTGTTCTCACTGACTTAAGCACTGTTCACCACTGTTCACCTCTGTTTAACACTGGTTCCGTTCCTTTCCTAAATGAAATTGTAACTTCTGGCGAGAACTTGTTGATATTCCGGTGGGGAGGAGGGTTCAGGGGAAGGGGTTGGTATGGGCCAACTTAACAGTTGACCTGGCTGCTCCGAGAGGAGCGCCAGGTACGTCTTGACCCTTCGGTGGTCAATGATGTATGTGTGTGTGTGTGTGTGTGTGTGTGTGTGTGTGTGTGTGTGTGTGTGTGTGTGTGTGTGTGTGTGTGTGTGTGTGTGTGTGTGTGTGTGTGTGTGTGTGTGTGTGTGTGGTAAGTCACCTAACCTAACCTAATGATCAGGTCACGTTGAGGATGTGTTGGGTCCGGCTTGGTCAGTTACCCGCAGAAAGGTGGAGACTCTGGGAAGAAAACGACATACAGAAAATGTTTTATGGAGGTACCGCTGATAAACTGAGAGGTTTAGAGAGGGGACGTGAGAGGGCGTGTGTGAGAGGGATTACAGGGAGGGAGGGAGTGCAAGAGTCTTAGTTATGTTTAGTAACCAGAATAAAGAGAGGGAAAAGGAATTGAATTGAATTGAAACAGTTTATTTAGTCAGAAAAATACAGATACAGAGTGGATAATAATAATAATAATATCAACATGGCTGAGCCAGTTGAGAACCTGAGCTCTCTTTGAGGCACCTGATATATACTATACATTTATCTCAAGGAAGTATTATGTAACATTTAGTATCATCTGGAATAGTACAATAGCATGGTGGTAATAAGAACATCCCATAATGTTACCACGGTTATCACTTCAATATTTATTTATTTTATTTATTTATTATTATTATTTTTTATCATAAGTATATACATAAATTACAGTGGAATTGAAAAACATAAATATAATGGGGAGCAGTACAACATGGGCTGTACAGTACTAAGGTTGAACAAGAGGACAGAGCTGTAGAGGAAGGAAGGAAGGAAGAAAGGAAGGAAGGAAGGAAGGAAGGAAGATCAACAAAATAGAGAGCCATCAAGGTCACATCAGTTCCCTGTTTCTTTGTGTGTGTGTGTGTGTGTGTGTGTGTGTTTCTGGACAGGTGATTAGGGGTGTTGGCAGGTGTGTGTGTGGGGGGTGGGGGAGGGTAGTGTTAGGTGTTTATAATTAGGCTCCTTGTCTCCTCCTCACCTCCACCTCACCCTTCTCTCTCTCTCTCTCACCGCATGGTAACAAAAAGGAGGAGGGGAGGAAGTAGAAGATTAGGGGGAAGACGGAAACGGGGAAAAGAGGATTAGGTAAAGTGGGGTTCAGTATAACAAGGAATAAAGGGGTGATTTAAGAAGAGAGGAGGAGGGGGAGACAAGTGGAGGAGAGAGAGAGAGAGAGAGAGAGAGAGAGAGAGAGAGAGAGAGAGAGAGAGAGAGAGAGAGAGAGAGAGGTAAAAGGAACTATATTAAAGTAAGGAATAAAAAATAAAAATAAAGTAAATACAAGCGATATGGAGTAAAGGAGGAAGGGAGAGATGACTTAAGAGAGGTCGGTGGGAGAGGTGAGAGGGGAGGGAGAGAGACCAATGAGCCGGTGAGAGGTGGCAGGGGAGAAGAGATGGCAGGGTAGGGGAGATGACAGGGTAGGGGAGATAGCAGGGGTGGCTTTGCAGAGTAGGGCGGCATAGTCAGGGAAGGTAGGTGGTAGGGACATAGCATTCAGGGAAGGGAAGATGGTAGGGGAGGCGTAACAGGGTAAGGGAGGGCAGGGATGTGGTAGTAACGGCAGGGGAAGGAAAAGTTTGTGTGGTGGAGTGGTTGTTAGCAAGTTTTAATCCCTTAGAATGGAAGGCGGTGGGGAGAGGTAGAGGCGGCACCACGGCAGGGAGTATGGTGGCTAGAAGAAGTGGTATTGGGAGAAGTGGCGGTTGGGGAGATGGTACGGGAAATAGAAGTGGTATTGGGAGAAGTGGTATTGGGGGAGAAGTGGTATTGGGGAGAGGTTGTGATGGGGGGAGAGGTGGTGGCTGGGGAGAAGTGGTGGTCAGATAAGTGGTGGTCAGAGAGGTCAGGATGGGGGAGAGTTGGTGGTTGGGGAGAGGTGGTGATGGGGGAGAGGTGGTGGCAGGGAGAAGGGATGGCTGGGGAGAGGTTGTGGATGGGGAGAGGTGGTATTGGGAGGTTGTGATGGGGAGGTGGTGGCTTGGGGAGAGGTGGCGGCAAGGGAGAGGTGGTGGATGGGCAGGAAGTGGTGGCAGGGGAGAGGTTGTGATGGGGGAGTTGGTGGCTGGGGAGAGGTGGTGGCAGGGGAGAAGTGGTGGCTGGGGAGAAGTGGTGGCTGGGAAGAAGTGGTGGCTGGGGAGAAGTGGTGGCTGGGGAGAAGTGGGTGGCTGGGGAGAGGCCAGGATGGGGGAGAGGTGGTGGCAAGGGAGAGGTGGTGGCTGGGGAGAAGTGGTGGCTGGGGAGAGGTTGTGATGGGGAGAGTTGGTGGCTGGGGGAGAGGTGGGGTGATGGGGGAGAGGTGGTGGCAGGGGAGAAGTGATGGCTGGGGGAGAGGTTGTGGGATGGGGAGAGGTAGGCTTGGGGGAGAGGCTGTAGGATGGGGAGAGGTGGTGGCTGGGGAGAGGTGGTGGCAAGGAGAGGTAAGGATGGGGTGAGGAAGTGGTGGGTGGAGGGGAGAGGTTGTGGATGGGGAGAGTTGGTGGCTGGGGAGAGGTGGTGCAGGAGAAGTGGTGGCTGGGGAGAGGCTGTGATGGGGGAGAGTTGGTGGCAGGGGAGAGGCTGTGATGGGGGGGAGGCGAGGCAGGAGAGGCTAGATGGGGAGAGCTGGTGGCCGGGGAGAGGTGGTGGCAGGAGAAGTGGTGGCTGGGGAGAGGCTGTGATGGGGGAGTTGGCGGCTGGGAGAGGCTGGTGGATGGGGAGAGCTGGTGGCCGGGGAGAGGTGGTGGCAGGGGAGAGGTCAGGATGGGGGAGAGCAGGCAGGGGAGAGGCTGTGATGGGGGGGGAGAGGTGGTGGCTGGGGAGAGGTGGTGGCAAGGGAGAGGTGGGTGGATGGGGAGAGGTGGTGGCAGGGGAGAAGGGTGGCTGGGGGAGAGGTCAGGAGCGGGGGAGGAGTTGGTGGTCAGGGGAGAGGCTGTGATGGGGGAGAGGTGGTGGCTGGGGAGAGGTGGTGGCAAAGGGAGAGGTGGTGATGGGGCAGGAAGTGGTGGCAGGGGAGAAGGGTGGCAGGAGAAGCGGTGGCAGGGAGAAGTGGTGGCAGGGGAGAAGTGGTGGCTGGGGAGAAGTGGTGGCAGGAGAAGTGGTGGCTGGGGAGAGGTTGCAGGGATGAGGATAGGTGGTGGCTGGGGAGAGGCCAGGATGGGGGAGTTGGTGGCTGGGGAGGCTGTGATGGGGGAGAGCTGGTGGCTGGGGAGAGGCTTGTGATGGGTGAGAGGGTGGTGGCTGGGAGAGGGCCAGATGGGGGAGAGTTATGGTTGGGGAGGAGGTTGTGATGGGGGAGAGAGGTGGTTGGGGAGAGGTAGGCAAGGGAGAGGTAAGATGGGGTGAAGTGGTAGCAGGGGAGAAGTGGTAGCAGGGGAGAAGTGGTGGCTGGGGGAGAGGTTGTGGGATGGGGATAGGTGGTGGCTGGGGAGAAGTGGTGGCTGGGGGGAGAAGCGGTATTGGGGAGAGGTTGGTGGCTGGAGAGAAGTGGTGGCTGGGGGAGAAGTGGTGGCTGGGGGAGAAGTGGTGGCAGGGCAGAGATGGTGGCAGGGCAGAGGCGAAGGACAAGACTTGACTGGGTAGAGCCAGCAGGACAGGTTAGAGAAGGTGGGGGAAGGTATAGGGGGGGTAGGTGTAGGTATAGGGGTAGGTAGGGGGGGTAGGTGCAGGTGTAAGTGGGGTAGGGTGTAGGGCAGGGGTAGGTGTAGGTATAGGGTAGGGGTAGGTGCAGGTATAGGGCAGGGGTGTAGGGGGTAGGTGCAGGTGTAGGGGGTAGGTGTAGGTATAGGGGTAGGGGTAGGTGTAGGGGTAGGTGCAGGTGTAGGGGTAGTGTAGGCATAGGGGTAGGTGTGTAGGCAGGGGGTAGGTGTATAGAGGGAAGGGGTGAGGAAGGGCAGAACACCTCAGGGTAAAGCAACACGGCAGGAAAGTTTACAGGTAAAGGAGGTAGGGGTAGAGGGGAAGGGGTATAGAGGGGGGGGATTGATCTTTAGCAAAGTTTTAATCCCAGGGAGCGGGGAGGCAGTAGCAGGCGGGCGGCCCTCATCGCTTTTACTTTCAGAGTCGGTAATTGGCCTGACAGTAGACCAGCCAGAAAGCAATTAGCAGGTGCCAACTTCTTTCCATTTCCCAGGTAATGAATAGTGATCATCTACCTCCGCCTTATACCCGTCCGCCTGTCCGCCCCCCCTCTACCTCCTCCTCCTCGACTCTGGTGATGCTACTTGTGAAGAGGGACGGAGATGTATTGATGCCTGTGTGTTTGGTTGTTGTGTAAGGGTGAATTGCAGTGTTTCAGTGTTTGTGTGTGGTGGGTGATTTGTGGTAGGTGGATGGTGATTGTGGTAGGTATATGGTGGTTGTGGAATAAGTGTATGATAGTTGTGGTTGTGATAGGTGTGTGTGTGTGTGTGTGTGTGTGTGTGTGTGTGTGTGTGTGCGTGTGCGTGTGTAAAACTTCCTTCCAGAATCTCAATGTGGCACCACTGACATGATCTTTACTGCCTGCCAGATACAGGAAAAGTGCAGAGAGCAGCATCGTGACCTGTACATGGCCTTCATCGACCTAACGGACCCTCGGCCGTTTTGGCTGCCCACCAAAATTCATCGCCATTGTGAGGCAACTCCACGATGGCATGAACGACAGTGTCCTGCACAACGGCACCCAGTCTGAGTTTTTCCCCATCCAAACGGGGGTTAAACAAGGGTGTGTACTGGCACCAAGTCTCTTTTCCATTTTCTTGGCTACCTTCTTTACTCGTGCCAGTGCCAATTTAGCTGGCTGGGTGGACATCGGGTACCCGATGAAGGGTCTTTTCAACATAAGACGACTCCAGGAAGGAACAAAGGCGTCGGCAGCTTCCATTATTGAACTTCAGTATGCAGACGACCTCACCTTTGTCGCTCACACTGAGAGATCCTCAACACCTACGCAGATGCTTATGCACACTTCGGCCTTGAGGTGAATGTACGTAAGACTCAGATTCTCTTTTATCCTGCCCCTGGTTCAGCCACACTTCCACCATCCATCCAGCTTAACGGTACTACCCTCTCTAATGTTACCCACTTTCGGTATCTCGGCTCCCACCTGTCCACCACCGCGGACATCGATGAAGAGATTCAACATCGGATCAGATGTGCATCTCAAGCCTTTGGCAGACTCCGTACCCGTGTCTTCAGCTGTAGGGAGCTAAAATTATCTACAAAGCTGCACTTATATCGAGCAGTGGTCCTCCCCACCCTGCTATATGGCAACGATACATGGGTCACATACAGGAGGCACTTGAACACTTTCACCAACGTAGTCTACGTTCCATCCTCTGAGTTCGCTGGGGACAGTATTCTCGCTGACACCGACTGTAGGAGCATCGAGGCTACTATTATCCATGAACAACTACGCTGGACTGGCCATGATACCCACATGGACGGCAGAAGACTGCCAAAGCAGCTACTTTACAGTCACCCAACGAATAGTAAACGTAACGCCGGCGGGCAACTGAAAAGGTATAAGGATAGTCTAGAGAGAAACCTGAAAAAGTGTCAAATCGACCCCCTCACCTGGGAGACAATTACGCTTGGAGGAGCACCACACGAGAAGTTGTCAATACTTTCGAGTTAGCCCGGCTGCATACCGAGTCAGATAAGTACTAACGCCGGATAGACGCTGCCGCCACCCCTCCCGCACTAGATGTAGCCCTCCACACGTGCAACATCTGTGGACAACCCTGCCGGTCCTGTAACGGTCTCTCTAGTCACCTCAGAGCTCACCAACGAAGGTGAAAGCCTTGATAACTCATATAATTTTATCATAGCTGGATGATCGTCGTACTCGATTTCGAGTGACAGCAAAGTAGTAATAGTTGTAGTTTGTGTGGCAGCAGTAAGAGTATATGTGGTGGCAGGTGTGTGTGTGGTGGGTAGTGAACGAGGGAGTGGTCCGGACACACCTGTCGTATTAAGTTAGCTGGTGGTCGAGAGGTCGTGTGTGTGTGTGTGTGTGTGTGTTTTCAGAGTTTCATTTTAAGCTCAAGCAGATTTCTTGGAAACTTGAGACTTGCATGCACGCACAGACGCTTGCATGCACGGACGGACAAGCACACATCACGTACATATTCGCCACACCCGACGCACATTCACATAAAAACGTACACCTGCTAGCTCTGTTACTCTACATTTGGAATAAAATTTAACCCTTCCCCCAAGCAAAATAAACAAACAACATCCACCAGTCAGGTCAGGCAAGCATTAAGACGACAAAACACAGCCGGACAAATAATAATATAAGACGAGTCTAATATCGGCCAAATTTAACCGATTGAAAAATAATGAAAAAACGATTAATCCTCTTTATCCAAAACTGAACGCCAGCACCAACAATCGACAAGGCCTAACGTTCCGCTTCGCCTGGCAATTAAAACATTGTGTTGAAAGTTACGCGCCACCCTCCGTCAGTAGGGAGAGAGAGAGAGAGAGAGAGAGAGAGAGAGAGAGAGAGAGAGAGAGAGAGAGAGAGAGAGAGAGAGAGAGAGAGAGAGAGAGAAAGAGTGTGATTGTTTTTGTCACTGATTGTACTGAGTGTGATTAGGTAATTGCACACACACACACACACACACACACACACACACACACACACACACACACCCCGAATTCTACATCCAGAGGCGTAGCAGAGTAAGTTGGGCTGAGGAGGACTTCAACCACGAAATTGACGACCATTCAATTACAAAAAACTAGAGTAAATGGGACGAGGAATTATGAAAACGAACATGTAAATGGGTCGGCCAGGGTGAGGTAATGGCCGGAGGTGCCGATAACGTGATGTGCCGATAGCGTGCCGATAGTAATAGCTTTGTTAAGTGTGCCAATAAAAGAAGCAGGCGGCCGATACGGGAGGTGTCAATAATGTGGGTTATTTGTGTGTGTGTGTGTGTGTGTGTGTGTGTGTGTGTGTGTGTGTGTGATTTATTTTAATTTATTTTATCATGTGGTTGGAGAGGAGAGAGAGAGAGAGAGAGAGAGAGAGAGAGAGAGAGAGAGAGAGAGAGAGAGGCTAGCTGTCCGTTTTGTTATGAGGGTAAATGTCTAGACATCACTCTACATTGGACAGAATCCCACCAGTTCCTCATATGAATAAAATCCCACCGGACAGTTTTCCATCACCACATCCTCACCAACTTTGTTAGGTTAGGTTAGGTTAAGTTAGGTTAAGGTTAGGTTATGTTAGGTTTAGGTTAGGTTAGGTTAGGTTTAGGTTTAGGTTAGGTTAGGTTTAGGTTTAGGTTAGGTTAGGTTAGGTTTAGGTTAGGTTAGGTTTAGGTTTTAGTTTTGGTTAGGTTTGGTTAGGTTAGGTTAGGTTAGGGGTAAGACAGGCTATAATCAATTGGGGATAGTTCTTGTTGGAGGTCAGGTTAGGTTAGGTTAGGTTAGATTCAGTTCTGTGGTGTTTGTTTGTTTCTATGAATATGTGTATGATTAAACGTTTCTGTGTGTGTGTGTGTGTGTGTGTGTGTGTGTGTGGCACCATAATAAACAACATGTACTACCTTTAACTACTAGTAATGGCGGCACCACCGATAACTACCTCGGCTACTGTATGACGGTGACGTCAGCGAGCCACAATTCACCGTGCGCCATAATGGTGAAGGTTGTATTGTTGTAGAGGTGCGGTGAGGTGCGGTAAACTAATAGCCCGCCATTGTGAGTGAGTGTGGGAGTGTGTGAGGCAGGTCATTATAGATTCTCAGCAACCCCTTTCCTTTCTCCCTCCCCACCCCGCCCCTCCCCACCACACTCTCCCCCATCCTACCCATCCCCACCTCACACTACCCCATCTCTGCTCCATCCCCACCCCCACACCACTCCCATCCTACCCTCCCCACTCACACTCCTCCCCCATCCTACCCATCTCAATCACACTACTCCCCATCCTACCCCTTCCCCACCACACCTCCCTCTCCATCCCACCATCCCCACCCTCACACTACCCCATCCCAGCCCTCCCCACCACACTTCTCCCCCATCTCTACCCATCCCCACCTCACACTGCTCCCCATCTCTACTCCCTCCCCACACTCCCTCCCCTTCTTCCTCCCCCACTCCACTTCCCCACCCTACACCGACCCTAACCCATTCTCCCCACCCTACCCGGGATATGATCTATTGGTGCCTTCCTTCCTTCCTTCCTTCCTTCCTTCCTTCCTTCCTTCCTTCCTTCCTTCCTTCTCCAAATTGATATACCCAAATATATCTTTTAATTTTCTATGTATATTTTTTATTCCATCTTCTTTCTACCATTATTTCATTTATTTATTTATTTATTCTTATATTAGTCTATTCCATTTTATGTTATTTTTTTTAATTTACTTCCGCATCTATTTGCACATTTACCTGTGTATTTTTATTTATTTAGCGGCTTAGTTAGTTAGTTATTTGTTTAATTGTTTGTTTGTTATCTTGCAGGTGTGGACTCAGTAGTGTACGTCTGTGTCAGTTGCTATTGTGTTGGTTCTGTCGTGTTATTATCCTCTCCTCTCCTTTCTTTCTCCTCTCTCTTCTCTTTCCTCCCCACTCCTCCTCTCCTTCTCCTCTCCTCTCCTCCTCTCCTCTCTCCTCTCCTCCTCTCCATCTCTCTCTCCTCCTCCTCTCTTCTTTCTCCCCGCCCTCGATTTATAGTTATTTCCAGTGACCTCGCTTATCCTCCTTCCTCATTCCCTACACCCCTCATCCCTCCCCTCCACACTCAGTCTCCCCCTCTACCTTATACACCCCTCATTCCTCGGTCCCTTCATCTCAATGATCTTCCTCCCACTCTTTCATCACTTCCTTCCTCACCCTCATCACTCCACTCTCTAACACTCCCACCACCATTCACCTCACTTCTCTCACGCCCCCCCATACCTCATAATCGACGGACATATCCCTATATCTGTAAACGTATTTTCACACAGGATAAGATCAGGTTCGCTTTGTTAGGAAGGAGAGAGGAGGAGGAGAAGGGGGGAGGTGGAGCTAGGGGAGGCTGGGGGAGGAGGAAGAGTAGGAGTAGGAGAAGGGGGGGGAGTAATTGGAAGTCGGTGAGAGAGAGGAGTAAAGGAAGCAGAGGAAGGGGAAGGAGGAATAGGGAGTAGTATAGTAGTAGTGGGAGAAGTAGAGGAGTAGGAATAGTAATGGTAGTAGTAGGAGAAAGAGGAGGGAAGGAGGAGTAGGGAGTAGTAATAGTAGTGGGAGACGGAGGAGTGTGTGTATGTCTTGGTGTCGCGTGAGGACAACTCATCTTTGTTCAGGTTGTAGATGACAGTTCCTGTGACCAAGTGGGCTGGGCGGTCTGTCCTCCTGACATTGAACGTAAATTGTGGGAGAGAGAGAGGAGAGAGAGAGAGAGAGAGAGAGAGAGAGAGAGAGAGAGAGAGAGAGAGAGAGAGAGAGAGAGAGAGGAGGATTTGTGTGTCGGGGCTGTAGAGTAGGGATTTTGTATCTTTGTCCAGTGGGGATTTTAACCACTGTTAAGTGAGATTCAATTAACAGTGTTCTCATGTAGACTCGATCAAAGGCGTGTAGAGAGAGCACAGAGGTAGGATGTAGAATAAAGGTCGTGTAGAGTCAGTAGGTGTGGTCATAGCAGAGGGAGTGTAGAGTCAGTAGGTGTGGTCATAGCAGAGGTCGTGTAGAGTCAGTAGGTGTGGTCATAGCAGAGGGAGTGTAGAGTCAGTAGGTGTGGTCATAGCAGAGGGAGTGTAGAGTCAGTTGGTGTGGTCATAGCAGAGGTCGTGTAGAGTCAGTAAAAGGTGTAGACTCAGCAGGGGGCGTGTAGACTCAGGCTGGTGTGTTATGTAGAGAGCTGGTGTCATAGCAGAGGGAGTGTAGAGTCAGTCTGTGTGTAGCAGAGGTCTAGAGTCAGTGGTCATGGAGAGGGAGTGTAGAGTCAGTTGGTGTGGTCACAGCAGAGGGAGTGTAGAGTCAGTTGGTGTGGTCATAGCAGGAGTGTAGAGTCAGTTGGTGTGGTCATAGCAGAGGGAGTGTAGCTGGTCATAGCAGAGGTCGTAGAGTCAGTAGGTGTGGTCATGTAGAGTCAGTAGGTGTGGTCATAGCAGAGTAGAGTCAGTTAGTGGTCATCATAGCAGAGGGAGTGTAGAGTCAGTGTGGTCATAGTCAGAGGGCCGTGTAGAGTCAGTAGGTGTGGTCATAGCAGAGGAGTGTAGAGTCAGTTGGTGTGGCACAGCAGAGGGAGTGTAGGTCAGTTGGTGTGGCTCAGCAGAGGAGTGTAGAGTCAGCTGGTGTGGTCATAGCAGAGGGAGTGTAGAGTCAGTGGTGTGGTCACAGCAGAGGAGTGTAGAGAGTTGGTGTGGTCAGCAGAGGGAGTGTAGAGTCAGTGGTGTGGTCATAGCAGAGGGAGGTAGAGTCAGTTGGTGTGGTCATAGAGGGAGTGTAGAGTCAGTAGGTGTGGCTCAGGTGTGTCAGTGTGTGGTCATAGCAGAGGAGTGTAGTCAGAGCAGAAGAGTCAGTTGGTGTGAGGTCATAGCAGAGGTCGTGTAGAGTCAGTAGGTGTGGTCATAGCAGAGGTGTGTAGAGTCAGGTAGAGAGGCGTGAGTGTGTAGAGTAGTGGTCATAGCAGAGGGGTGGAGTCAGTTGGTGGTCATAGCAGAGGGAGTGTAGAGTCAGTTGGTGTGGCATAGCAGAGGAGTGTAGAGTCAGTTGTGTAGAGTCAGTGTGGCAGTCGAGGTCGCAGAGTCAGTAGGTGTGGTCACAGCAGAGGTCGTGTAGAGTCAGTTGGTGTGGGTCATAGCAGAGGAGTGTAGAGTCAGTTGGTGTGGTCATAGCAGAGGTCGTGTAGAGTCAGTAAAAGGTGTAGACTCAGCAGGGGGCGTGTAGACTCAGCAGGGGGTGTGTAGACTCAGCAGGGGGCGTGTAGACTCAGCAGGGGGCGTGTAGACTCAGCAGGGGGCGTGTAATCTCTGTATAAGGCATATAGTCTCGGCAGGGAAGGGTATATTTTGAACAGATGGCGTGTAGACCCAGTATGGGGCTTTTAAACTCAGCAGGGGAGTGTGTTTATTGAACAAAGGGCGTGTGGACGTATTAGAGGGCGTCTGGACTCAGCAGGAGGTGTGTAGACGCATCGGGGGGGGCGTGTAGATTTATTTGACCATGTGTAAACTTAGCAAGTTGAATCTGGAGTCAGCAAAGGCGTTAATTCTCAGGAAGGAAGGTGTGTGTGTGTGTGTGTGTGTGTGTGTGTGTGTGTGTGTGTGTGTGTGTGTGTGTGTGTGTGTGTGAACTCGGACGTACTAAGGGCAGGAACAGGTGTGTGGTTAGTAAGGGGACCGTGGGGAGGTTTAGACACGTCAGGAGGAGAAGGACCTGACCTAACCTAACCTAACCTAACCTAACCTAACCTAGGGTTGTGTCAATAGGAGGAGGAGGAAGACATGTGGGTTGTGTCAAGAGGAGGAGGACCGACCTATGGGTTACTTCAGGAGGAGGAAGACCTGTGGGTTGCGTCAGGAAGAAGAAGAGGACCTGTGGGATGTGTCAATAGGAGGAGGAAGACCTTTGGGTTCAGTCAATAGGAGGAGGAAGACCTTTGGGTTCTGTCAATAGGAGGAGGAGGAAGACCTGTGGGTTGCGTCAGGAGGAGGCGGTGGCGGCCACGTAGACTGGTGGCGTTATACACTTCTCAGAACAGGTCCTCGCCTCGTCCATAACAATATACGCGTCGTTAACTTGAGTCGTGTGCGTGTCGATAACCACAGCGATTTTAAAGACCTGTGTTTACCTGCACGCAACCTATTCCCCCTTCCATCCTACCCCTTCCCCTTCCCCCATTCCCATCCCCCCCCAGCTCATCACTTTTTCAGCAAGTGATGTGGACACGCGTGGGAGTAGGGGAGGGGAGGGGAGGGTTGAAGAGAGGGGCAGGAAGGGGAACACCACGTAGGTAAGAGAAGGAAAGAATGGAAGTCCAAGAATGGAAAGAGAGAGACAGTGAGAAACTTAAGAAAGGGAATGCTGAATGTAGTGAAGAGGAAAGAGAAGTAATAGAGAAAGGAAGGGAAGAGAGGGGGAAACTCATGTTCATAAGTGAGGGAGAAGCGGGTTTACGGGATATGGAAGAGGAGGGGGTGGTGGGGAATCCGACTTACTGCAGGGGTTGAAGGGGGATGGGACCAGCATGTTGTTTACTCATACCAGGTGTAGGCAGGTGAGTGACTGGCTGGAAGGGAGCAACTTGTTAGGGTAAGTGGACTCGATCATGGGAGGGGGTGTACGTCAACTCCACCTGTCGCGTCGAGGAAGTACCCGGTGACTCACTACAGACGGGGAGTGTCACGGGAGGTGCTTCCAGGAAGGTGCCACTACGGTATTTATGGTCTTCTGAGAACCTTCACCTGACGTGCTAAAAGCTGAACATGTCTTAGGTTGTGGGTGGGACATGGGGTCATGGTTTCGGGTCATTTCAGGTCAGTTAGTTTCGGTGGATCGTGTTACCATAGGGAGGTGCCGCAGCCTGGGTTCATATGTATTGAGGTTCAGGTGGACTGTGTCCTGCTGGGGTAAGAAGTTGGGGTCGTGACCAGTTGTGAGCAAGTTGGAGATGCGACCGAAGTGTAGCTGAGATGTGTGTTAGAGGTGGTCATGCCTCGGGTCGTGTTGGTTGGTGTTACCTTTAGAGCTGTTTGGGTATCGTCAAGGCTTTGTTGTTTTAGCCGTTAATGAGGAGCTCGCGTGTGTACAGTAGGTAGCAACGACGAACATAGTGACTCTTTATACTGGATGTCTCATAAGTCACACAACACACCAAGATGATGTTTTTATCTTTATTTTTTCATGGGGGATTCATAACAAATCAACGAAGATTGGGCGACGAGGACCAATCTAATGGCTACTAAGGTCTCCCGGTCCTCACACCTCTCGATCACATTCCTCTGATGTCACCTGAAACAATATAGCATCTACCAAGATCGTCCAAGAACCATTCAGGAGTGAGGACCGGAGACCTTATAGTGGTCATTCGATTGGTCTTCGTCCCCAAACTCCGTTGATTTGTTACTAATCCTTCACCTGAAAAATTTGAACATTAATTTTCTTGTAGTGCGCCACCCTGTACACAGTCTTCACATTCCTGGGTTATAAACAGTGTAATTTGACGTAGCAATTCCAATTTTGTTGCCTCTTAAATATATATATAGTAACGTTACTTTCACTAGTTTCCAGTAACCTGTGCACACTGACAGGCTCATATGTAGTATATGAAGCTCTCGTGTTAAATATTTTAATCTGCATACAGTGGTGTGTATTGACAAGTGTTCCTGTACTGTGCTCGTGTTTACTGATAAGTCCCTTTGTCGGTGCTACATCATGGTGGGAGTCACTCTTATAGTCACGCTTCATAAATCTGAACTGTTCACTACCTCCTCAGGGCTGCAGCCGCTCGAGGATTTAACGTTAAAAGTTGGCGGAGTATTGAGTGTGGTAATAATGGATGAGTGAACCCGACCCCCCGGGGCGGCCAGGTAATGTATCTTATGGCCGTCACTCACGCCTAACGCTCGCTGTATTAGAGGGACAGCTGTATTTACCGGAGCTAAACATGTACTCCACGTCTTTGGAGGTGTATATTTAACGAAATGAATTACCCTGAATGTGTGTCTGCGGCGTTAAAAATGTGTACTTAGTGGAGCAAAGTGCGCAGCGCAACATGTATATCAAGTGACTGGCTCTTTGTCAGTGTGATGTATTATTGAACGGAGCAAAGTATGCTCTACCTTTTTGCTTAAAATGTATACTTAGTGTAGTCATTGGTGGTAAATATAGTTGTATATCAACACAAAGAGCGTGCTGGAGGTGTGGATAATGCTCTCTGTAGGTGTATATCAGGTTAAGGGTGCAGTTGGATGTATCGATGTCAGTGAAGTGCAGTGTCATGTATTTTCTTGCAGCCCTGGGCGTGGTGGTGGAGGACGGCGGCCTCAAGTGGGAGGCTGTGAGGAATGAAGACGAAGGCTGGTACAGGTGTGCTGCCCGCAGCACTGCCGGCGTTCAGCACTCACCATGGGTGTACCTCAATGTGCTAGGTGAGTACACGCTCTATCTTAGTACACTCACTCTTAAGGGTGAGTGCACGTTGTCTGTCTTAATGTACGCATTCTTAAGGACGAGTACATGTTGCCTGATATTAATGTACTCTCTTAATGGTGAGTACGTACACGTATCTCATTTTATACTCGTGTGTGGATGTGTAAGTGCATTTGGCCCTTACGGTGACACTTCACAGGGGTTCAAGGTGGCACTATACTGTGTGTGTGTGCGTGTGTGTGTGTGTGTGTGTGTGTGTGTGTGTGTGTGTGTGTGTGTGTGTGTGTGTGTGTGTGTGTGTGTGTGTGTGTGTGTGTGTGTGTGTAAAAAGAACGTTTATAGTGTTTGTGGGTATAAAAATCTGTTTCATGCCAAATTAAACGTCTAAAAACTAAACTCTAAATTTATACAGAATCTCAGGTGTGTTGAGAAGACGTGTTTAAAGGTCGGTTTAGTGGTGTAATGTTAGCATGGCACTAATTTATATACCCTCAAACACACTATTAACATCCTTTGTACACACACACACACACACACACACACACACACACACACACACACACACACACACTTCATTAGCAGGATCGTTAGCTATGAACCTGCATATAACCCTCTTGATAATTCTGGGTTGAAGATAAAGTATATGTATTGGCGGTGCGTTATAGAGGTGAGTGTTCTGTTGAAGTTAAAGTGATAAGTCGTCGTTTAGGTTGATATACGTTTGTGGAAGAAAAAGTTGATATACAATGCATTTACACGTTGTATCTATGTTGTTAACCAATCGTATTTTGCCACGGGCACACGGTAGAGGAGCGGTGTGTGTGTGTGTTGTGAATGGCTGTGTGGAGTTTCCAGGTACTCCTCAGTCACCTTGAAGGAGGTGTATGTGGCTCGTAAAACCTTGTTACCGTCCTGATCTTCATATATATGGAGGCTTCCTACTTCCTGCGTTAACGTGGAGTCCGTTTGAAGGTGAGGAGGAGGGAGTAAGGGGACTGACTCGCTTTGTTGAGTGGAGTGTTTGTGCTGAATACTCCCACCCTCTCTCTCTCTCTTTCTCTCTCCGCTGCCACTGAATACCTACTGATATCTCCCACCCCCTCCCCCCCCCGTCCGCCCCTGTTGCTCAGCTGGCGGTCCACTCACAGCCGCGTCAGTAGGGGGAGGATAGGAGGGAGGGAAATACTTCTTACACTAGTGGGTAATTGTATTAGTCGGCCCCCCATACCCTCCTCCCCCCACCCCCCCTCCCCTTGTATGATGTACCAGGCAAGGGGAGGGGGAAGGAGGGAGATAGGTGGGGAGTGACTTTTCTCTGACCTCCCCGGGTGAGTGAGTGTTGGGTGACCTTATGATATGTCTGATATGTTCCTCTACCTGGTCTGGGAGGCTGAGTACACGTGTAGTGGACGATGGTGTATGAGTTGTATTGTATTGTATGATGTTGTAGGTGTATTGATTTTATTTATGTACAGTTAGTTGAAGAGATTTTATTTTTCTCTTTCTCTCTATATCTCTTTTTTTTCTCTCTTCTCTCACTCTTTTTCTTTATCTCTCTTTTTTTCTCTTCGTCTATCTCTCTTTTCTCTCTCTTCTCTCACTCTTTTTCTTTATCTCTCTTTTTTCTCTCTATCTCCCTTTCCTCACTCTTTTTCTTTATCTCTCTTTTCTCTCTCTGTTTATCTCTCTTTTTTCTCTCTTTTCTCACTCTTTTTCTTTATCTCTCTCGCTATGAAAGGAAATAAAATATATCTCACTCGACACATACATAATATAACTGAATCGAAATACAAGAGAAAATAATAAAAAAAAAACGGGAAAAAAAAAGAATTATACATTTTTTAAAGGTACAGCGTCGACAGATAGCAACATGTATGAAGTTATACAAGATGGAGTTTTATTCACGAAGGAGGGAGGTATGGCGTGAGGCTGGGAGGAGTGGAGGGGTGTAGGGAAGGAGGGGTGTTGGGGGAGTGGGAGGGGTGTAGGGGAAGGAGGGGGTGCTGGGAGTGGAGGGGTGTAGGGAAGGAGGGGTGAAGGGAGGTGTAGGGAGGGAGGGGTGTAGGGAAGGAGGGGTGTTGGGAGGGAGGGGTGTAGGGAGGAGGGTGTTGGGAGTGGAGGGGAGGAGTGGAGGGGTGTAGGGAAGGAGGGGTGTTGGGAGTGGAGGGGTGTAGGGAAGGAGGGGTGTTGGGAGTGGAGGGGTGTAGGGAAGGAGGGGTGTAGGGAAGGAGGGGTGTAGGGAAGGAGGGGTGTAGGGAGTGGAGGGGTGTCATAGAAAAGTCAACCCGTATGTAAAATTCTCTCTGTTTTTTTTTTATTTTTTTGTTGTTGTTTGTTTTTCTGTGTTTTCTTTTTCATGGTGTTTGGAGCCGTGAGAAAGTTTGTGCTCCGGTGCTGAGAGATTTATTCACCTGAGTTGTGTTTCTTATATCCAGTAAAGGTAAGATAGTGTGTTTCTGTCATAACTGTGTCTTCTTTCTTTCTTTCTTTCTTTCTTTCTTTCTTTCTTTCTTTCTTTCTTTCTTTTCAAGGCTCCATGAGTGAACTTATCTAGTAAAGTCCCTTACCAATCCTGACGCCATTGTTTTTCCTATTCGGCGTTTAGCACTTATTGAGATTAAATTTACTTAGATAAGTGAGTGAACCAAAGAGGAAGTATTTGACGATGTGAAGCAGGGATATAGAAAGTTTTTATAAAGATTAGAAAAAAGAATCAAACCATGAGTGAGTTAGATGCATTCTTATACCGTTAGTTACTTAGATGGTGATTTTAATTCAGCTTACGTCCAGTTGAGAATCTACAGTGTTCAGAACCTTACGATGGAAAATAAAAACAGACTTACGACCCAAATAAAAATATATCTTTGTTCAGTAAACGGGAGGCGGCTGGCATAAGTTTTAGGGTAGAATTTAACTTACGATCGGTTTAGAATCTATATAATCCAGGACCTTACGATGAAGAGAAGAAAAAAAAAAGAAGAGTCTTATGGGGAAAAATGAGGCGTTGTTGGGGGTAAGCGGGAGGCGGCTGGCTAGTTTTATGAGAGTGTCAGCCGGGGAAAGTTTAAGACCAGGGTAAAGCTTTCTTCTACACCACCAGGAAGGAAGTAAACCAATTTTGGTATAGACCCCCTCCCCCCTCCCTTCCTCTTTCCCCCTCCCTCTTCCCTTCCCCTCTCCCATACCACCACTATTACCTGACGACGATGACGACGAAGGGGAAGTGAACAGTGTGAGGAGGAAGGATTTTTTTTTCTGGGGTATGGTGATGGAAAGTGTGTTAACCTTGTTGCTACACGCGATCAGGGGGACGAGGGAAGGGAGGTCGTGGGGAAAGACGCTGTTAAGGAGGAAGAAGTGGAGATGTACACTACTAAGGGGGAAGAGGTAGAGATGAACGCTGTTAAGTGGGAAGAAGTGGCGATGGACGCTGTTAAGGGGGAAGAAGTGGAGATGTACACTACTAAGGGGGAAGAGGTAGAGATGAACGCTGTTAAGGGGGAAGAGGTGGAGATGGACGCTGTTAAGGGGGAAGAAGTGGAGATGGACGCTGTTAAGGGGGAAGAAGTGGAGATGTACACTACTAAGGGGGAAGAGGAAGAGATGAACGCTGTTAAGTGGGAAGACGTGGAGGTGGACGCTGTTAAGGGGGAAGAAGTGGAGATGGACGCTGTTAAGGGGGAAGAGGTGGAGATGGACGCTGTTAAGGGGGAAGAGGTGGAGATGGACGCTGGCCAAGGGAGAAGAAGTGGAGATGTGCACTACTATAAGAGGGAAGAGTGAAGAGATAGACAGCTGTTAGGGTGGGAAGAAGTGGAGATGGACGCTGTTAAGGGAGGAAGAGAATTAAGGAATGGACGCTGTTAAGGGGGAGGAGGGTAAGGGGTCGGCAGCTGTGGAGTTGTGGACAAGGTATAATGGAAGCATGTGGGGGAGACAGTATTGCGTGAGAGAATAGGGGGATACTAGGTGGGGTCAGGGTGAATAAAGAGAACATAAGGGAGAGTTAATACTGTGTAGGGTGAATAGGGAGGATACTAGGTGGGGTCAGGGTGAATAAGGGGAAAATAAGTATTGAGTACTACCTATAGGGTGAAGAAGAGTGTCCAGGGAGACTTATAAGGGTGAATAAGGGTGTCCAAGTTAATTACAAGGGTGAAGGGATATTAACCTAACCTAATCAAACCTAATTTAATGTAACCTAACCTAACCTAACCTACAGTGTGTCGTGGGTGGCAGCTTTACGGGTAAGATCAGTGTACGGTTATGATAATTAAAATCGTAATGCTTTTCTCGATAATTGAATTCCTGTTTGGCCCGAAAATTAAAACTCGTTCTTTAGGGTAGGCGGAATGTTATGGTGTGTGTGTGTGTGTGTGTGTGTGTGTGTGTGTGTGTGTGTGTGTGTGTGTGTGTGTGTGTGTGTGTGTGTGTGTGTGTGTGTGTGTGTGTGTCACCCATCCATAACTCTAGTATTGCCAGATAGAAATGCATTTATGTTCAATACAAACTCGTCGGGATTTTGTCCAACTGGGAAATTACCTGTTGGAATTTTGTCCGTGTTGGATGTAGTCCGTTTAGCGGGTTGTCCAGGTCTTAACACACACCTGTCATAACAGTTAATTACTGCCTACAGTGGCAACCACCCGTATAGGAAATGCCGGGTGCCACACTTGGGCCAGAAGCGATACGGGTGTTTGTGCTGGGAGACGTAGTGCCTTAAAGGTAGGTGTGTGTGGCGTGGGGCAGGTACCTGATGGTCGCTCGTTACAGTGTCCGGACCCACCTGTGCTTGGCTCCGGGCCAGGACTATATTTTTTTGTGCTGGCAGGAAGTTGGGGACGAGGCAGAGGAAGTATGTTGCAGTCTTCCCCCGGCCTGACCTTTAGCAGCGGGACCGGGAATATCTCTCTCTCTCTCTCTCTCTCTCTCTCCTCTCTCTCTCTCTCTCTCTCTCTCTCTCTCTCTCTCTCTCCTCTCTCTCTCTCCTCTCTCTCTCTCTCTCTCTCTCTCTCCTCTCTCTCCTCTCCTCTCTCCCCGTTATCCCAAGGCGGGTCACGTCACATTATCACAGTAAGTTTGCTGTATGTCACGCTGGGAATCACCGTGACAGGGGGTGACAGGTGGTGTTATATGCGATGAGCACAGGGCCGTGAGCAGCGTCTGGCGGAGGCTGGTGAGGAGGTGGGTGAGGGTGAGGAGATGGTGAGGTGAGGGAGGTGGTGAGGGAGTGAGGGAGGTGAGTGGGAGTGAGGGAGGTGAGGGAGTGAGGGGAGGCAGGTGAGGGAGTGAGGGAGGTGGGTGAGGTGAGGGAGGTGGGTGGGGAGGGGAGGTGGGTGGGGGTGGGGGTGGGTGGGGGGGTGAGGGAGGGGGTGGGGTGGGTGGGGGGGGAGGTGGGTGGGGAGTGGGTGGGGGTGAGGGGAGGGGTGGGTGGGGGGTGGGAGGTGGATGAGGGGAGTGTGGGGAGGTGGGAGAGAGGTGGGGAGGTGGGGAGTGGGTGGGGGGTGGGGAGGTGGGTGGAGGGGAGTGGGGGAGGTGGGTGGGTGAGGGTGAGGGAGGTGGATGGGGGAGGGGAGGTGGGTGAGGAGTGTGGGGAGGTGGTGAGGGGCAGGGGTGGGTGAGGGAGGTGGATGAGGGGTGAGAGGGGTGGATGGGGAGTGAGGGAGGTGGGTGAGGGGAGTGGGGAGGTGGATGGGGGAGTGAGGGAGGTGGGTGAGGGGAGAGGAGGTGGATGAGGGGTATGGGGAGGTGGATGAGGGAGTGAGGGAGGTGTGGGGGTGGGGAGGGGAGTGAGGGAGGTGGGTGAGGGGGTGAGGGAGGGTGTGGAGTTGAAGGTGACGAGGGTTTGACTGGGGTAGGTTATTGAAGTGTCTCCTCCCTCCTCGGCCATTTACTCTCATTCGTTTAGTTTCTACAGCAATTCCAGGCTAATTCTTCTCTCCCTCTCTCCCTTTCTCCTCCCTCCCTCTTCCCTCTCTCTCTACCATTTCACCATCCCCATAACACTCTCGCCTCCTTCACCCATCACCCCCCCACCCCTCTCACCGCTCCTTCCCGTTATAGGTTCCTTTACATTTAGTCCTCTTCCACCTCTCCCTCTTCCCATTTTCCCTTTCCTTCTCTTTCAGTTTCTCTGTATCAATCTCTCTTTGTCCTCTATCCATCTTCCTTTCTCTATGTTCCCGTTGTTCCTCTCCCTTTCTCTACCCTTCTCTCTTCCCTTTTATCTTCTCTCCTCCCCCTTCTTTCGATATTCTTCTTCCTTTTGAAATATCTGTATCTTCTCTTTTCTCCCCTTCACTATCTCCCATCTTGTTTTCTTTTTCTTCCTTTCTCTCGCCATTTCGTTCCCATTCCTTCTTCTTCTCCTTTCCTTCCTCTCTCCTCCCTCTTTCCATCCCATTCCCAATTTTTAGAACCTTCCACCTCTTCCATCTTTCCCTCCTTCTTCTTCCCTCCTTCCTGTCTAGAACCTTCCATTTCTTTCTTTCTTTTCTCCCCTCTTCACCCTTCCTTCTTCCCTTCCTTCTTCCTTCCTTCTTCCCTTAGCCTGGCGGAAGCGTTTGGTCTCCTGTGTGACCTCTTTGGTGTAGGTGTAGGGGGGTAATTGATGAACAGTACCTGGCGAGAGCGGTGGAGGGTGGTGGTGAGGGTGGGAGGAGGTAGTGGAGGGTGGGAGTAGATGGTGCTGGTGGAAGGTGGGAGTAGGTAGTGGTGGTGGCTGGTGAGATGTGGTGAGATGAAGATGAGGGAAAGATGGAGGCGAAGGTGGAGTGAGGTAGTAGGAGGCTTGGTGAAGGTGATGCAGGAAAGGGTGAGGGAGGAAGGAGTGAGATTGGGAGAAGGTAGAGTGAGGATGAAGAGTGAGGTGAGATGAGGGTGAGGAATGAGGGTGGGGGAAGAAGGTGGGAGACAGCGGCAGCCCGTGGAATACACACAATAGTACCACTAATGACTCATTATCCCCGCCGCCTCCCTCATCTCTACTACCGCCACTGACCCTGTTTCCTACCACCGCTCACACTGTCCCTCATCTCCCTACCACCCTGACTGTCCCTCATCTCCCACCACCGCTCCTCCTCATCTCCCTACCTGGCTCTCCTCATCTCCCTACACTCACCTCCCTCATCTCCACCGCTCACCTGACTCCCTCATCTCTCCTACCACCGCTCTACCTCCCTCATCTCCTACCACCATCACCCTCCTATGTCCCCTACCTGCCCTCACCCTGACTCTCCTCATCTCCCTACCACCGCTCACCCTGACTCTCCCTCATCTCTACCACCGCTCACCTGGCTCTCCCCTCATCTCCCTACACCACACAATCTCATCTCCCTACCGCTCACCTGATCCCTCATCTCCCACTACCACTCACCCTCTCCCTCATCTCCTACCGCTCACCCTGACTCTCCCTCATCTCCTCACCTGACCTCCCTCATCTCCCTACACGCTCACCTGACTCCTCATCTCCTACCTCCCCACCTGACTCTCTCATCTCCTCCACTCACCTGACTCTCCCTCACCACCTACCACTCACCTGACTCCCTCATCCCTACCGCTCACCCTCCCTCATCTCCCTACCACTCACCCTCCCCTCATCTCCCTACACCACTCACCCTGACTCTCCCTCATCTCCTACCACCGCTCACCCCAGCTCTCCCTCATCTCCCTACCACATACACTGACCCTCCTTCTACCACCACTCACCCAACTCTCCCCTCATCTCTCCCGCTCACCTGCCTCATCTCCTACCACCGCTCACCCTGACTCTCCCTCATCTCTACCCCTCACTGACTCTCCCTCATCTCCCTACCACCGCTCACCTGACTCCCTCATCTCCTACCACCGCTCACCTGGCTCCCTCATCTCCCTACCACCGCTCACCCTGGCTCTCTATCTCCCCTACCGCTCACCTGGCTCCTCATCTACCGCCTCTCACCCTGACTCTCCCTCACTACTTTCTTTATGGCTGTTTTATGGGTTGTGATGTCAGGTGTGCTTTATGGGTTGTGATGTCAGGTGTGCGTATGTATGTCAGGTATACACACTTTGTTTGGTGGCGTCTGGAAGGATATCTGTTTCATAACTTTGTTTTACAAGAGTTACGATCAGCTAACCACCTTTGTTTACAAATTTACAATCAACTGTTTCACCTTCTTACCAGATTCACGATCATTTCTTTGTTTACCAGAGTTACGGTCAGCTGTTTCCACCATTGCGCACCTGAGTTGTGGCCTCGTGATCGACTTAGGGTATTTTAATAATAAACTCGATTTTTAATAGTGATTATTTTTATCTAAAGACAATGGATTATTTAAAGTTGTATATTGCTTAGTTTAGTTAAAAGTTAGTTGTTGTAGTGTGTTGTTGTTGTTGAGCTTAATATAAAGGGTTATTAAGGTTTATTTTTAATTCTCTTTGGTGTGAGTTGTATTTGTTCATCTGTTATGGTGTGTGATTTGACCCGGTCCTGTTGAGGCTTAAATACGCATTATGATCCGAGGTCAGAGCTTGTCCTTGTTATTGTGATTCATAGAGGTTATATTATAGTGGTGGGGAGAGGGGTAGTGGGGCATGGAAGAGTAAGGTGAGTGTAGGTTGGCGTTCCCTCTATCCTTTCCCACCTTCCCTCATCAATGTCCCTCCCTTTCTCACTCCTTCTCTTGCCTCTCCTCCCCACCATTCTCCTCACTATGCCGCCGCTCTTACATAATGATGAGCCCTACTGATGCCGTGCCGTACTCAGGGCCTACCACCATCACCACCACCACCCACCACCACTACCACCACCACTACCATTACCATTACCACCCTTTCCTCCATCACCACTACCACCTCCACTGCTGCTACCTCCACCACCACCACACCACCACACCACCACCACCACACCACACCACCACCACACCACCACCAAGCGCAACACATTAATACCTCACCATTAATTTTCCACCAGGGTCGAGGAGTGATGAAAATTGATTAGACGTAGGAGCTGGCCGAGTCTTTGTGGTGATAGGCAGTGCGGGTGGTGGTGGTGAGGAACAAGTGTGTTGTGGTGATGTGATATGAGTTGATACAATTACGAGTATTTCCTCTGTAGTCTCGATATACGAATTATTAAATCTTGTCTTTGGTATATTTCTCCCCCCACTTGATTCGATTTGAGATTAGTTGATGATGTCATTGTTTCTTCATTTTTCTTCTTTTCTCATCTTAATCTTTTTCTTTTTCTTTTTCTTGTCTAATATTTGCCTAATTTAGTTTCTCTCTTACCCAATTTCTCCTATCCTTTCTTCATACTTTTCAAGTTTATTATCGTATTTTCTTCCGTTATTCTTTCTTCGTCTTATATTTGTTGATGTGTTCGTCCAATTTCTTTCTTCTCTTTCTTCCCTTGACTTTATCCTATTGCATAATTTTCTTCATTTTATTTAATTTTGTTTGTCTTCATTTTCCATTAGCGGAAAGGTTGGAGGCGAGGGGAGGGGAGGTAGTTGAAGCAGGAAGAAGTTTACCTATCCGTTCCTCCCTCCCTCTCTCCCCTTCCTTCCCATTTCTCTCTTTCCTGCCTCCCTTTCCTAAATCTCTCTCATTCCTCATTTCCTCTCCCATTTATTCCTTCCTTTCCCATACCCCTCTCCTCTCACCTTCCTCTCCTACCCTTCTTCTCTCTCTTCCTACTTCCCCTCCTTTCCTCCTCCCTCCTACTTTCTCTCTCCCTCCTCATCCTACCCACCTTCAACCCTCTTCTTCCTTCCCACTCTTCATCCATATCTATCCCTCTCCCCCACTCCATTTGGGAGATTTGGCGTGGCGATTTCTTTACTGTGTGTGTGTGGAGAGAGAATATCATAGATCATTTTTAAGGGGTTAAGGGTTCATATGACCCCCAGGACCCCCTGACCATGCGTTTAGTCAGTTAAGTCTCATTTCCGCCTTTCCGGACCCAGGTAGGTGATGGATGGATACACCTGGGGAGTGGGGGTGGGAGTGGGGTGGTGATCAAGGCAACAGTACTGGGTGAGTGGTGGTGTTTCAGGGCATCAGTTGTGCTTGTGTGTATGTGGTGAGTGGGGGAGAGAGTGGAGAGAGGATGGGTTGATGGGTGGGATAAAGGGATGGGAGTGACATAGATATTTGGAGGAAGGTGGATGAAGAGGTGGGACAGGAGAGTGGAAGTTTAGTGGAGAAGAAGTGGGAAGTGGCTAGTGGGGGAAGGGGGTGGGAAGTGGCTGGTGCGGAGAGTGGGGAAGTGGCTGGTGGGAGGGGGTGGGAGTGGTAAGGACAGGGGGGTAGAGGGGGTAGTGGGGTGGGACGGTGGCTGGGAGGGGTAGTGGAACAGAGACGGAGAAGCTGTCGCGGGTCCGTTGCCTACTTTGATGACTTCAAAAGGTAGTTTTATAAGTTTCCAAATTATTCAATGGAAGGGAGGAGGAGGAGTGGTGGGAGGGAGAAGAGGAAGAGGTAGGAAAAAGGAAAGGAGGAGGAGGAATGGTGGGAAGAATGGAGAGGAGGAAAAGTAGTAAGGTCGGAGAGAGGAAGAGCAGTAGAAGGGTGAAGGCTGGGAGGAGGAAGAAGGGGGATGGAGGAAGGAAAGGAGGAGAGTAGGAGGAATAAGCAGGAAGGAGAGGAAGGGAGAATAAAGATTGAAAAGCCAGAGAGCCAAAAGGAGAGAGAATAGAGAGAAAGAGGCAAGAATTAAGACGGAGGGTGAAAAATGAGAGACATGGTAAGGGAATGAAAAGAGAGAAAACAATAATAATAGTCATAACACAAGTAAGACAAAGAATAATAAGACAACACAGGAAAAAATAAGAAATTACACCACGACACCCGTCCATGACACCTGGTCCACGACACCTGGTCCACACATGGTCCACGACACCTGGTCCACGACACCTGGTCCATGACACCTGGTCCATGACACCTGGTCCACGACACCTGGTCCACGACACCTGGTCCACGACACCTGGTCCACACCTGGTCCACGACACCTATCCATGACACCTGGTCCACGACACCTGGTCCACACACCTGGTCCAGACACCCACTACCACACCTGGTCCATGACACCATCTGGCGACACCTGGTCCACGACACCTGGTCCACGACACCTGGTCCATGACACCTGGTCCACGACACCTGGTCCATGACACCTGGTCCACGACACCTGGTCCATGACACCTGGTCCACGATTAACGTATCCATGACACCTGGTCCATGACACTTGTCCACGACACTGGTCCACGACACCTGGTCCATGACACCTGGTCCACGACACTCCTGGTCCACGACACCTGGTCCATGACACCTGGTCCACGAGACACCTGGTCCATGACACCTTATCCATGACACTGGTCCACGAGACACCTGGTCCACGACACACCTGGTCTACGACACCTGGTCCACGACACCTGGTCCATGACACCTGTCCACTACACCTGGTCCATTTTACTGGCCCATCCACACACCTGGTCCATGACACCTGGTCCACGAGGCCCGGTCCACGACACCTGGTCCACGACACCTGGTCCACACACCTGGTCCATGACACCTGGTCCATGACACCTGGTCCACTTCACCCGGTCCACGCCCATTAACCTTAGTCCATGACACCTGGTCCACGACACCCGTCCACGACACCTGGTCCACGACACCCATCCATGCACACCTGGTCCACGACACCTGGTCCATGACACCTGGTCCACGACACCTGGTCCCATGACACCTGGTCCACGACACCCGTCCACGACACACCTGGTCCACGACACCTGGTCCATGACACCTGGTCCACGATTACCTGTCCATGACACCTGGTCCATGACACCTGGTCCACGACACCTGGTCCACGACACCTGGTCCATGACACCTGGTCCACGACACCTGGTCCATGACACCTGGTCCACGACACCTGGTCCACGACACCTGGTCCACACCTGGTCCACGACACCTGGTCCATGACACCTGGTCTATGACACCTGGTCCACGACACCTGGTCCACGACACCCGGGTCCACGACACCTGGTCCACGACACCTGGTCCACGACACCCGTCCAGACACCCGGTCCATGACACCTGGTGCACGACACCTGGTCCACGACACCTGGTCCACGACACCTGGTCCACGACACCTGGCTATCCATGACACCTGGTCCACGACACCTGGTCCACGACACCTGGTCCATGACACCCGGTCCATGACACCTGGTTCATGACACCTGGTCCACGACACCTGGTCCACGACACCTGGTCCACGACACCTGGTCCACGACACCTGTCCACGACACCTGGTCCACGAGACACCCGGTCCACGACACCTGGTCCATGACACCTGGTCCACGACACCTGGTCCACGACACCTGGTCCACGACACCTGGTCCATAACACCTGGTCCACACACCTGGTCCATGACACCTAGTCCATGACACCTGGTCCACCGACACCTGGTCCATACACCGTCCATGACACCTGGTCTCATGACACCTGGTCCACGACACCTGGTCCATGACACCTGGTCCATGACACCCGGTCCACGACACCTGGTCCACGACACCTGGTCCATGACACCTGGTCCATGACACCTGGTCCACGACACCTGGTCCATGACAC
>NW_024713985.1:0-4668 GCF_018991925.1 Homarus americanus
GTGCCTGAGGGGTGCCCGACCTCACACCCTGGGTCATGGGCTAGCGGTTCCTGGCCACCACACCCCTGGGGTCATGGTGCAAGCATGGGGTGCCTGGCCCTCACACCATTCTTGCACTGAAGTCGAGCCCGGCCCAACACTCAAGCTTGCTGAAGGGGTGTCGGCCCCACACCCCGACATCTATTATACTGAAGGGGTGCCCGACCTCACACCACGGGTCATGTGAGAGTGCTGACCCACACCCTGTTTCCGCAAAGAGCACTGTAGGGGGTGCTCTGGCCCTCACACCCTGTTTCATGGCACTGAAAGGGTACTCCAGCCCTCACACCTCGGGGTCTACACACTGAGAAGGGGTGCCCGGCCTCACACCCCGGGTCATGTTGGGCCCCGGACCTCACACCCTGGTTATTATGGAAAGGCTGATGGGGTGCCTGGCCCTTCCACCCGATTCTTGCACTGAAAACGAGCCCGGCCTCTAACACCTGACCATAGTAGAAGCAGTGCTCCTGCCCCTCACACCCCGGTCATGGTACTGAAGGTGTGCCTGAACCTCACACCCCTGTATGTTGGAGGTGGGTGCCCTGAACCCCACACCTCAATAAGCAGCCATTGAAAGGGTGTCCGGCCCTCACACCCCCTGGCCTATGTCACTGAAGGGGGTGCCCAGCTCTGCTGCCCCTGGTCATGGGCACCAAGGGGTGCCTGGCCCTCACACCCGGATCATGGTGCACTGCTGTGTGCCCAAACCCACACTGGGAAGCCATGGAACTGAAGGTGCACGCCCTCACACCCTGGGCTGCCAGGCCCGGCCCTAACACTCTGGGTCATGGTGCTGAAGGGTGCCAGCCCTCACACCCCGATTCATTTCACTGAAGGTGCCCGGCCCTCACACCCAGGTCATGTGAAGGGGTGCCAGCCCTCACACCCCGGTTCGCACCACTGTAGAGGTGCCAGCCCTCACACCCCGTTTCATGGCACTGAAAGGGGTGCCCGGCCCTCACCAGGTCATGGGGTTGAAGCGGTTCCCAGCCCTCACACCGCGGGTTATGGTGCTGATGGGGTGCACGGCCTCTCACCCCGATTCTTGGCACTGAAAACAGGCCAGCCCTAACACCCTGGATCATGGTGCTGAAGGGTGCCCGGCCCTCACCCCCGGTCATGGCACTGAGGTGTGCCGAACCTCCACACCCCGGGTCATGGTGCTGGAGGTGTGCGAACCTCACTCCCGGGTCATGTCTCTGAAGGGTGCCCAGCTCTCACACTCCTGGTCATGGCACTGAAGGTGCCAGCCCTCACACCCCTGGATCATGGCAATGAAGGGGCGCCCGGCCCTCACACCCCGGTTCACAGCACTGTAGGGTGCCCGGCCTTCACCCCCGATTCATGGCACTGAAGGGGTGCCTGACCCCACACCCCTGGTCATGTGAAGGGGTGCCCAGCCCTCCAACCCGGTTCACCAGCACTGTAGCGGTGCCCGGCCTTCACACCCATTTCATCGCACTCAATGGGTGCCTGGCCCCACCCGGGTCATGTCACTGAAGGGGTGCAGGCCCTCACACCCTGGTCACAGCACTGTAGGGTGCCTGGCCTTCACACCCCGATTCATGGCACTGAAGGGGTGCCAGGCCTTCACTCATTCATCACACTGAAATGGTGCCCGGATCTCACCCGTTTCATGACACTTGAAGGGGTGCCGCCTCACACACCCGGTTCCACTTAGATAAGGGTGCACGGCCCTCACACCCAGTCATGGACCCAAGGGTGCCCGGCCCTCACCACGGATTATAGGGTTGTCCGGTTTGGCCTCACGAGTCTTGGTGCTGGAGGGTGCCGGCCCTCACCCGGATCATGGCACTGAAGGGTTTCCTGGCCCTCACACCCCGGGTCATGGTGCTGAAGGGTTGCAGCTTTCCACCCCGATTCTTGGCACTGAAGGGTGCCTGGCCCTCACACCCTGGGTCATGGTGCCTGAGGGTGCCTGACACTCACACCCGGGTCATGGGGTTGAAGGTTCAGCCATCACACACCCCGGGTTATGGTGCTGAAGGGGTGCCCGACCTCACACCATCGGCTGAAGGAGTGCTCGGCCCTAACACCCTGTTTCGCAGCACTGTAGAGGTGCCCGGCCCTCACCCCCTGTTTCATGGCACTGAAAGGGTGCCCGGCCCTCACACCCCGGGGTCATGGGGTTGAAGGGTTCTGGCCCTACACCGCGGGTTATGGTGCTGATGGGTTGCACGGCCCTCTCACCCCGATTCTGGCACTGAAAACGAGCCCGGCCCTAACACCCTGGATCATGGTGCTGAAGGGGTGCGGCCCACACCCCGGGTCATGGCACTGAAGGTGTGCCTGAACTCACACCCCTGGGTCATGGTGCGGTGGGAGGTGTGCCTGAACCACCTCGGGGTCATGTCACTGAAGGGGTGCCCAGCCTCACACTCCTGGTCATGGCACTGAAGGGGTGCCCGGCCTCACACCCTGATCATGGCAATGAAGGGCGCCTGGCCCTCACACCCCGGTTCACAGCACTGTAGTGCCCGGCCTTCACACCCCGATTCATGGCACTGAAGGGGTGCCCGACCACACCGGGGCTGCGTGAAGGGTGACTGCCTCACAACCCGGTTCGCACTGTAGCGGTGCCCGGCCTTCACACCCATTTCATCGCACTCAATGGGTGCCTGCCCCACACCCCGGGGTCATGGTGCTGATGAGGTGCCCGACCCTCACACCTCGGTTCACAGCACTGTAGGGGTGCCCGGCCTTCACACACCGATTCATGGCACTGAAGGGGTGCCAGGCCTTCACACTCCGTTTCATCACACTGAAAGGGTGCCCGGACCTCACACCCCGTTTCATGACACTGAAGGGGCGCCCGGCCCTCACACCCCAGGTCATGTCACTGAAGGGGTGCACGGCCCTCACACCCCGGGTCATGTATTGAAGGGGTGCCTGGCCCTCACACCCCGGGTCATGGTGCTGAAGGGGTGCCCGGCTTTCACACCCCTATTCATGGCACTGAAAGGGTGCCCGGCCCTCACACCCCGGGTCATGTCACTAAAGGGACGCCCGGCCCTTACACCCCGGGTCATGGGGTTGAAGCGGTTCCCGGCCCTAACACTCTGGGTCATGGTGACGAAGGAGTGCCCGGCCCTCATACCCCGATTCATTTCACTGAAGGGGTGTCCGGCCCTCACACCCCGATTCATTTCACTGAAGGGGTGCCCGGCCCTCACACTCCGGGTCATGTCACTAAAGGGGTGCCCTGCCCTCATACCCCGGGTCATGTCACTAAAGGGGTGCACGGCCCTCACACCCCGGGTCATGGACCTAAAGGGGTGTCCGGCCCTTACACCCCGGGTCATGGGGTTGAAGTGGTTCCCGGCTCTTACACCACAGGTCATGGTGCTGATGAGTTGCCCGACCCTCACACCCCGAATCATGGCACTGAAATCGTGCCAGGACCTCACACCCAGATTCATGGCACTGAAATCGAGCCCGGCCCTGACACCCAGGTTCATGGTGCTGAAGAGGGTGCCCGACCCTCACACCCCGATTCATGGCGCTGAAGGGGTGCCGGACCCTGACACCCCGGGTCATGTGAAGGGGTGCCTGGCCCTCACACCCCGGTTCGCAGCACTGTAGGGGTGCCCGGCCCTCACACCCCGGTTCATGCTAGTGCCCGCCCCACATCCCGGGTCATGGCACTGTAGGGGTGCCTGCCCTAATTTCTGGGCTGCGGTGCTGAAGGGGTGCCTGGCTTACACCCCGGTTCATGGTGACTGAAGGGTGCTCCGGCCCTCACACCCCGTTTCATGACATTAGCGTGCTCGGGCCCTCACACCCCGGTTCATAAGTATTCTTGTAAGGGGTGCACGGCCTCACACCCTGGTCATGGACCCCTGGGCAGTGCCTCGGCCTCACACCACGGATTGTGAAGTTGAAGTGGTTCCCGGCCCTCACACCCCGAGTCATGGTGCTGGAGGGGTGCCTGGCCCTCACACCCCGGGTCATGGCACTGAAGGTGCCTGGCCCTCACACCCCGGGTCATGGTGCTGAAGGGGTGCACGGCTTTCACACCCCGATTCTTGGCACTGAAGTGGTGCCCGGCCCTCACACCCTGGGTCATGGTGCCTGAGGGGTGCCCGACACTCACACCCCGGGTCATGGGGTTGAAGAGGTTCCCGGCCATCACACCCCGGGTTATGGTGCTGAAGGGGTGCCCGACCCTCACACCACGGGTCATGTGAAGGAGTGCTCGGCCCTAACACCCTGTTTCGCAGCACTGTAGAGGTGCCCGGCCCTCACACCCCGCTTCATGGCACTGAAAGGGTGCCCGGCCCTCACACCCCGGTTCATGACACTGAAGGGGTGCCCGGCCCTCACACCCCGGGTCATGGGGTTGAAGCGGTTCCCGGCCCTCACACCCGGGGTTATGGTGCTGATGGGGTGCCGGGCCCTCTCACCCCTATTCTTGGCACTGAAACGAGCCCGGCCTCTAACACCCTGATCATGGTGCTGAAGGGGTGCCCGGCCCTCACACCCCGGGTCATGGCACTGAAGGGGTGCCTGGCCCTCACACCCCAGGTCATGGTGCTGAAGGGGTGCACGGCTTTCACACCCCGATTCTTGGAACTGAAGGGGTGCCCGGCCCTCACACCCCGGGTCATG
>NW_024713986.1:0-13801 GCF_018991925.1 Homarus americanus
ATCATAAAAATTAAGATGTTATTTTTACTAGAACATGGGTATTGTGTCGGAAAAAGTGGAGTTTGGGGATGGGCCAGTTTCTATTGGAATTAATCCCATATGTTCTGTTGTTCACTTAGCGCGGTTTTCACTTAACACGGTACCCTGTATGTTTTATTGACCGCGTTAAGTGGGGTACTACTGTACTTCAAAAAACCATATTAATTTTATTACATTTATTTTACTACAGCTAAAATCAGGGTCTTATCTTCTTCAGATTTATTTGTAGAACCAATCAGTCACTGGTTTTGTAAGCTTTAACATAAACAGTGCCGGCAGCCGCCTCGTCTCCTCTAATATTCCACGTATTATTAATAAATTGTATTGTTAATTTTGCACACACAAACATTAATTCAATAAAAACAAATTCAAAAGCATCAATTAAAATATATGTGAACAGTAAATAAGTGTTGCTTTCATATATATATGTAAAGTAATGACGATATGTTTTCACGTGTGCGCATGCGCACTTACATACGCGCTCTCTCTTTTTTCTTTACCATTATCGTTAGCTACTTCTATTGTTCCATTTATTAACATTAATTAACATTAGTTAAAACAACCATATTAATTTTACTACAGCTACAGCCAAGGTCTTATTTTCGTCAGTTTTATATGTAGAACCGGTCAGTCACTGGTTTTGTAATCAACGAAAACAATGCTGTGTCATTTCCTCGTGTGTTTTAATATTCTACATATTATTAATGAGTTGTATTGCTCATTTTGCACACATAAACATTAATTCAATAAAAAAGTCATTCAGTAATAAACAATAATGAATCTTTTGTACATAAGAGAAATGACGCTGTTTACACGATTATGCACGTCGTCTGCACGTTGGCTGGCCGTTCAAACCCGTCGAAATTCAAGTTTCCGCCGTCAAAATTTTTATTTATTTATTTTTGTGTGTGTTCCAATAAAATACGTTAAGAATTAAAAACTCGCGAAATTTGAGAAGCTACTATACAACATTTAACCCTTCAATATGTCTTCAAAGAGACCATGATGCAGAGAAAGTGATGCTAGTGCTTCCAAGCATAAGCACAAGTCACTATCTATCCAGGAAAAGGGTGAATTTCCATGGTCCGGCACTGGTCAGGTCCTGAGGTTGTTGGACTAGGAGAGGTACAACCTGTATAAACACTTATCTTGGGGGAGTTTTTGAGGTGCTTGGTGTGATGATTGTTCCGAGGCTGGGGCATGGAGGCTACTGCGTCGAGCCTCCGCCCACTTTCCTGGCCCCGTCTCCGTCCCCGTCCCCACGCTGGCCTCTCGCACCCGGTTCACCCACTTCCGCTAACACTTCATCAAACCCCGCAAAGTCAAAATCTTCAGGCATTTCCCCAATGTCATCAATGTCTTCATCAACTTTCTATCACTTTTATCATTCATAGCTCGCCTCACATTTCCATCACTACTGAAATATTTCTTAGCCAGCGCAATACTCTTCTTGGTCTCCTCTAAGTTCCTCTTAATATTTCGCACTGTAGACTCGGGACAGTTCAATTTCCTCACAATATCAATGTTCCGTGCACCACTTTCAATGAGTTCAACAATCTGCTCTTTATCCTTGACCGAGTAGGCACACTTCTTGTGGCTTTGTCTCTTAGCTTTGGGGTCTTTTTACTCATTCACTTTAAAAGTTCCCGGGCGTTCAGGCAGCAAATCACTCCCTCTACCACCTCCCCAAGCCATTATTGACCACCGACCCTAACAACCACTGGTTATAGAGGCGAAAATCTCACAAGTGGGTGCAGCGCTGTATTCCACGGAGCGCAGTGAGAGTGAGAGTGAGGTGGAGCGTAACAACTACTACAACAACATGGCGTAAAACAAACGCTTATCTTTGATGCTCTCGACGCCTCACGTAAATTCCGCTATTCAAGAGAATCCAGACGCATTTAAAAATGGGTACCGAGTATCTCGGCCTACAAGGCGACGGGGTGTATAAGACGGCCCCAAAAATTTCCATTTAAAAAGTAGCTTTTGAGCCCTATTCGCTGTATAAGACCGGTACCCCAAATGTGACCATTGGGAGCTTACTGACCCAGTAGTCCTTTACCAACCATCCCATTGACCAGTGCTGTTTACACATCCTTGGTTTTTTAAAATAAGGCCAATTCACTTCAAGTAATGGCATCAAATGTTACAGGTTGGTGTAGTGTAAACACTAGTGACTCACTTAAAAGTCTGTTATTTAACTTGAACTAATGTCGGTGTCGAATACAATTGTTTCATTTACTTGAAATGGATTTACCGATTTATTTGTTTATTTATTTATTTATTTATAACATACTGTAATATATTAAACACACTGCAAGTATTTTCTTTAATTTATAAGCTTGCTTCAACCAGCTACAGTATTCTAATTCAATAGTGTTTCATTAGGATTTGAGTGAAAAAGATTACTGTACATACTTACTACATACATTTATTACACAAATATATATATATATATATATATATATATATATATATATATATATATATATATATATATATATATATATATATATATATATATATATATATATATATATATATATATATATTCACAATATTTTATAATCGCAGTCATGTACTGAATATTCTATGTAAAAAATATAAATTTTAAATGAATTATTTCTAGTGTGGTCGACTTCCTGCACAAAGACAGGCTATAAATAGCTGTCTTATCTCCCCTCCCCCTCCATCCCTCTGTTCTGAGAGAGGTCTTGGTAAATAACTTTTGTTTGTTTATTTTCATTGTTTGTCTAATTTATCATGTTGTATCAAAGTAATATTACTAAAAGTTTTAGGCAGCTACCAAACAGGGAGATTCTACTGCCTGGGAAGATATTGGAAGCACAAAGTACAGTATTGTCTAATGGTAGACCCTACTTCCATATGGCATCACGAAAATTGTGACCAAGTCTTAGGTTGCTGATTTATCTTTCTGCTTCATTTACACACAATTGCAGAGTTTCAATTGTTTCTCTTCCTTTGACAACACAACATACATACAATATGATGTTTCTCACCTCTGATCTTTTTTCCATTTATTTATGGTTGGTCATTTAAAATAATGCCAATTCACTTCAAGTATTGGCATAAAATTTTACCGGCTGGTGTACACTAGTGACTCCCTTAAGCGTCAGTTATTTAACTGGAACTAATGTTGGTGTGAGTAAAATATTTCCATTTACTTGAAATAGATTTGCCAATTTATTTGTTTATTTATTTATTTATAATATACTGTAATACATTAAACACACTGCAAGTATTTTCTTTAATTTATATACAGTATTACCCCGCTTTACACGGTTTCACTTTCCGCGATTTCTCATTTACGCGGTACCTTGCTAGAACCGGACTCTCACTTTCCGCGGTGCATCTACTCATATACGCGTGAAGTATAATTTTTTTTTTTTTATTTAGCTCATAAAATTCATACAAATTACCCGGCCAGAATATAATTTACATTGCTGGAATTCTTACAATATGATGATCATTTTGAATATAAACATCATGGATTTTGCATTAGACATACAGGTAGTTCTGCTATAACGCGATAATTGTGTTCTTGTAAAATATCGTGTTATAGAAAATCGCGTAATAGAAATAACAGGGCTTATGGAGAAAATAGGGTTAGGTGCAGATTACTCCAAATCGAAAAAAAATTTCGTAGTTAGCCTAACACAAAGGATAGCACAGTCTAAATAAATGTTACATTCATATCTAATAATGAAATCATACAGTAAATGTTACACTTTACCTTGAAAAAATATGAATTTAACTTGATGGGGGAGAAGGTTAATGTTGAGGTTGAGGAGTCATGCAGACAGGATTTGACAATTGTCATGGTCATCATCATCATCAGTATCTTCATCAGTATCATCATCATCAGGTGCAGTTTTGGTTGCATGGGAGGGAAGAAAAAAACGTCTAATTCCAGAAGTGGATGGCTGTGGTTCAGTGTCTTCAGTCTGCTTCTTGGGGGTTGACTTAAAAAAGACGTCTAATGTTTGCTGTTTTGCCGTCTTTCTTCTTTCACAAAGAAGCTGTTCATAAGGTGCCAAAAAAGATTTAACACCACGAACTGCAATCCTGCTCCTTTCTGCATTGTAGTCATTGTCTTCCAAGCGCTGCAACTGCGTATCAACTTCCCTCAGGATAGAAGACAAAACGGAAGTGGGAAGCTCTCTTGGTTTTGCATCCTGGACTTCTTCATCTTCGGCATCTTCTATTTTCCCAGAATCAACAAGTTGTTGTAGATCTTCTGTAGAGAGGTCTTCACAGTGGGACTCGAGCAGTTCTTCAACATCAGCGCTTTCCACTTCAGCAAAGCCAACTTGCTTTGCAAGAGAAACACAATTTTCTTTAATTTTTGGGAGCTCCTCTGATGCATCAAAGCCTGTAAAATCATGAATTAAATCTGGGAGAAGCTTCCGCCAAACTCCACTCAAGCAGTCCTTACTTACTTCACCCCAGGCCTCCACAATGATGTCAATTGCATGCTTGATGTTGAATTTTTTCCAAAACTGAAGAACACTGGCCTTATCATTTCCTTCCTCAGTAGCTTCAATAAGTTTCTTAAATGTACGCCTCAAATCATAGGCTTTGAAGGCTGCTATTACTCCTTGGTCCATTGGTTGAAGGAGAGATGTTGTATTTGGAGGTAGAAAGAGCACTTTGATATTGTCAGAAAGCTCAGCAACAGTGGGAGGGTGGCTTGGCGCATTATCTAAAATGAGGAGAATCTTAAAATCTATATTCTTCTTCTTGCAATATTTTTTAAACACATTTTCAAAAACATCCACAAGAAGGTCAGAAAAAATTTGTCCCGTCATCCAACCTTTTTTGCTTGACCAAAAGTGAATACCTAGATTAGACTTTATGTAACCCTTTAAAGCTCGCGGGTTGACAGAGTGATACACCAACACAGGCTTAAGCTTTAAGTCTCCACTAGCATTTGCACCCAACAACACTGTCACAGTCACACGGTCCTTCGCAGCCTTAAAGCCTGGAGCATGTGCTTCATTCTTGGAAATGTAAGTTCTTGTTGGCATGCGCTTCCAGTATAAACCTGTTTCATCCAAATTAAAAATTTGGTCTAAGGTGTAGCCTTCTTCCTGAATCAATTTCTTTACAGTGGGAGGAAATGCCCGGGCACTTGCTTTGTCGGCACTTGTGGCTTCACCACATAACTTTACATTATGAAAAGCATAGCGGTTCTTAAAACCAGAAAACCATCCACTACTAGCACTAAAGGCAACCACATCAGCAGGATTTTCAGCTTTTTTCTTTAGGTCCTCATATATTGATAAGGCTTTCTCTTTAATGGTGAGGAAGCTGGTCCCAGATCGCTTTTTCGTTTGATCTTCTATCCAAACACTTAGAAGCCATTCCATCTCCTCAAGTTCCTTTGGCCGTGATCTCACACTTTTGCTAGCTCTCAAGGTTTTTCCAGCAACTCAGCTTGCTTTAATCTTTGCTGCATTGGCTCTAATGGTGCGCAAAGTAGACTCCTTTATTCCCGTTGCACGCACAATATCACATGTTCTTTCCTTATTTTCAAAACGCTTGACAACATCAAGCTTGCCTTCAAGTGTTATAGCCTTTCTTTTACGATCACCACCGGAAATGCGATCACCAGAATGCTTCCCGGAGATATTCTTCTTTTCCATAGTCACAAAATTGGAGAAACAGTAAATCAGAAAGCACTGAGGACGCTTAAAAATTTCTCACGTCTTTCAAAGTGAACGTGTGGAGTAAAGAGAGCGCAGGTCTAAAACGCTACATATTTTGTTTTTCTCTCTTAGTTAAAATTTTACATTTTATATATACTGTACAGGTATACTGTATACATAAATATTACATAAATTATTTCTGCAATTGTTCACAAACAAAACACATAAATCAATTGAACATGTGATGTCAAACTTGAACTGTAAACACTGCATAACCCCGCGCCAAGCGACAGCACTGTACAGTACACTTTAAACGCTACGTATTTAGTTTTTCTTTTATTTAAATTTTTACAATTTACATATATATATATATACCTGTATAAGTAAATTGTAATTTACATATTATTCATATTATGCTAGAGCGCCCACAAAACATAAGAAACGTTTGAGTCCCCCAGTAGAGATGTCCGTTCTCTATCCACTTCAGGATGTCTTAGTCCTCCGTTTTCTTTTTGTGTACTCGCTCAGGGACTCAAGTATTTCTGTATATGACACAGGATGATAAGGGAATTTTAATTTATTTGTTTATTTATTTATATATAATATACTGTAATATATTAAATATACTGCAAGTATTTTCTTTAATTTATATACGTGTTTCTCGAAAAAGGGAGGCTACATTTATGGTGATCGTTAAGGACCAAACTCCGAATCCATGACGTGACTTCTGTTCATTATTTATATCCTAAATTTACCACTGTAGGTAGTTTCAAGAATTAATGCAGTCATTTACTGAATATTCTTTGCAAAAAAATAAATTTTAAATGAATTACTGTATTTATAGGAGATAAATATTATGATCAGTAAATATACAGATATGCATTACTGACCACCTCCGAACACAAGGATGGCTAAAAATAGCCACAGGCGGTCACAGTCAAGGTCACTTTCCCTTTCTTGTCACTGGCAAATGGGGGTGGGGGGGGGGGATGATAATAGCAGCTGTGTTTATTACGGTATGTTAGACTGGTTTATAATACATTTTTATTATTTTAATATACCGGTAATCTTCATTTTAATCCAGCTTCCCAAACGTAAGTTTCAGTATAAAATAATTAGTGGTACTGTAGGACCTTGTGAGTGGTTTACTGTATACATAAATATTACATAAATTATTTCTGCAATTCTTCACAAACAAAACACATAAATCAATTGAATATGTGATGTCGAACGTGAACTGTAAACACTGTGTGTGATGTAAAGAGAGCGCGGGTGTAAAACGCTATGTAATTTGATTTTCTCTTTTATGTAAAATTTTACAATTTACTTATAATATATAGGTATACTGTATACATAAATATTACATACATTATTTCTGCAATTGTTCACAAACAAAACACACAACTCAATTGAACATGTGATGTCGAACGTGAACTGAAGCCACAACAACCGTTCGAGTGGAATCGCGTTAGAGCAAACGAGTTCGCGTTTTACAAATATCGTTCCTCAATTCATAAATCGCGTTCGAGCCAATTCGCGTTGTCAAAACACGCGTTATAGCAGAACTCACTATACAAATTTTAGATCTAATGTAATAATTTGGTTTACACAAAGCAATATACACCTGAACCCCGACTTACGACGGGGTTAGGGACCCAAATCCAGGTCGTAAGTCCGACATGGTCGTAAGTCCGACATAGATAAAAAAAAAATTTTTTTTAATAAAAAATCTACAATGAAATACAGTACAGTAAAAGTAATGAATAATGATGAATGGATACAGTACAGTGAAAGTAATAAATAATAAGGAATGGATACAGTGTGACTGAGCACTTAACCTTTAATGTAGTCAGCTGCATGCACATGGGGCCCCCATAATTTTCTAATTATACATGGAGACTACATTAACTGGAAACGTTTCGGTATAGAAAATGCGTGTCATTTAAATTTTTTTTTATCTATATCTGAGGCGGTCGTAAGTCCCGACGGTCGTAAGTCCACGTAGTCGTAAGTCGGAGTCTAGGTGTATTTTATCTTTTGTGCAAAATATATGAAGTTTACATTCAAAATATTCCCTGACCTGCAAGGAATCCAGAAATGTCAATTACAGTGACCCCTCTGTTAACGAACTCAATCCGTTCCAGAAGGTCGTTCGTTAACCGAAACCATTGTTTCAATGGGTTTTTGGGTAATTGGTTCCAGCTCACCGAAAATGTCCTAAATTCAACAAAAATGGTAGAAAAGTTCACTTACTTTGAGGTGTGTATGTAGAAGGCTCTTGGATGATGATGATGATGATGGGATTTAGAATGGGGGTGGAGGAGAAGGAAGAAGAGAAGGCATTGGAGTGGAAGAGAAGTCACCCCATGGCGCCATTTCACCCATAAAATTTTAGCTCTCTTGGTGTAATTCAAGATTATTTTCTTTAAATCAACACTGCACTGCATTATATATTGTCAATATGTAAAATATATTTCAAAATGACCAATAATTTGCTTGGAAACACAGAAAAAAAGCGTTTAGTTGAAGAGAGTCTCAAGCAAGATGTTACCTCCAGTGAAAACAGAGAGAGACTAACTCCTGTTTGCTGTGTTAAGAGGCTGGATGCCACATTAAACTAGTCACTTTACCTTCAATTATGTTCAATAATTGTTAAAATGACTAAAAATTGAATATTAAACTTTTAAAATTATTGAATAGTATAAACTTCTTGATATTTACTAAAATAGTAAGGAATTTAAGCCCTAGAACCGATTAATGTATTGGCGGGCTGATACTAAAGCTGGTTGCCCGGTCAGTGCAAGCGAAAACATGTTGAGGTTGGTTCGTAAGAACTTCGTTAATCGAATTTTTTTTCGTTAACCGAATTGAAGATCCTTATGGAAGGCAGTTCGTTAATCGAAATTACGTAAACCGAGGTGTTCGTTAAACGAGGGGTCACTGTATATTATCCTAACTTTAGTCTGAGTTATTATTTATTACTAAAAATGTAAATTACTATTTTCTCCCAAAGCTTCTCTGGTAGGGAGGGAAGGTGCGGGGTGGGGGGGAGGGAGGGACGGACCCAGCTAGGGCCGAGTATTTTGATTGACAGATATTGTCCTTGAAGAATATTTCTTTGTTTATTTAATGGTTAGTTACTTAAAATAAGACCAGTTCACTTCAAGTAATGGCATCAAATGTTACCAGCTGGTGTAGTGTAAACACTAGTGACGTCACTTAAGCGTCTGTATTTAACTGTCCGTAGTTTCAAGAATTAATGCAGTCATTTACTGAATATTCCTTGTAAAAAAATAAATTTTAAATTAATTATTTATAGGAGAAGTATTATTATCAGTAAATATACCGATATGCATTACTGACCACCTCCACGGCTAAAAATAGCCCAATCTCGCGGTCACTTTTCCTTTCTTGTCTCCTCACTGGCAAATGGGGGGGAGGGGGGGGCGTGGGGAGGGGTGTGTGATGATAGCTGTGTTTATTACAGGGGTATAATTCTCTTTTACGGTATGTTAGACAGGTTTATAATACATTTTTATTATTTTATTATACCGGTAATCTTAATTTGAATCCAGCTTGCCAAACGTAAGTTTCAGTATAAAATAATTAGTGGTAAGACCTTGTGAGTGGCTTACGATGTTTCCATCACCACTCCGTACACACTAAACCACAATATTTAAGAGGTAAGAATTTTATACTTGGTGGTTTAGACGACCCCCTAACTTTGGGCAGATTTTTTTAATGTTCAAATTCCGTCTTATAAGCCGAGATATATGGTACCCAATATCCCATTGAAACAATGGATTCGGTTTACGAAATTTTTGGTTAACGAATGACTCTGTTGAATGAATTGTGTTCGTTAACTGAGGGACCACTGTACAGGGGAATAAGTGTTGTTGAACGTGTCTCATTACCCAGAGGATGCTATGCATGTGGAAGATGCTATTCTTTGTACAGTTGTGGAAATGTGTTCCTACACCCCTTGTGGTAACCTGTGTCTCCAAACAGCAACATCACAGTAGTATCACTATTTATAAATGATTAGGTATTTGTCATGTAATGATGGATGTGATTGGTGGATAGGTTTTATATATTGTCGGCTCATGTAGTATAAGTTGGCTGTTTGGAGACATGGGTTACATCAGGGGGAGTAGGAACACATTTCTGCAACTGTACATAAATACTGTACTTGTAATATATACTGTACCAGTAAAAATCAAATTGCTCTTGGTGCAATACGCTATCACTGGAAGATAATGTTTACGAATACCATTAAGTCTCTGGGATTGTCACTAAGATACACCTGCAGCAGTTTTAACTAAAAGTGTCCAGCAAAGACCAGGGTCTTGCTAAATGCAATGTCAGCAGAAAAGGGTTCATTACATATTAAACTGATTAATTTATATGATTGGTATTTTCCAGGTGCTTGTATATTGAGAGTTCCAGTTCTTTATGGACCGGTTGAGAGGCTTGAGGAAAGTGCTGTTACCTGTCTTCTTGGCATCTTGAAGAGCAAAGAACCCAAGAGTGTGTCTCATTATGATAAGCGCTGCCCAGCTCATGTCCATGATGTAGCACACATTTTATGTGATATGATAACCCTTATGATGAAGGTAAATACACTGTCTAGCAATTCTGTAATTTAACAGCTGAATTTTTTAGCTATTGACTATGTTTTGGTCATAATGCATTAAATATTTATTAAGTTTTATAACTATATTATGTTAAATATTCACTAAGTTCATATCTTTAACATGTTAAATATTCACTAATATTTGTACAGGTATACCCCTAAACTGACGTCCCATTAACTGATGCTTCGCATAACAGACTATTACATATTGGAAAAATGCCCTACAAGTTTCATTGATTATCCTGTTGATCCGATGATTGGGAGAGGAGCTCTTTTGAGTTTGGCAAGCTTTGACGTGGTGGAAATTCTTACCATGAGTATGCAAATTTGTATTTCATGAATTATCAAGACTACAGTATACAGGCAAACCCCGTTATTCATAGCCTCGGTATTCATGATCCCGCTTATCCGCAATCAATTTATTGTTACCAATTTCTACTATTTGCAATGGTTGCCCCGTTTATTCAGCCATTAATAACAGCTGCCATCCGCTCAAGTTGGCAACGCAGGTTGGATGCTGTCGGAGCAAACAAGCTCCACTACATCCATCCTGCATTGAGTGCCTGGGAATATCATGAACTGTTGTTTTTTTGTTTTTTTTTCGGGAATTAGCCAACCCGGGCACAGGTCAAACGACCCACAACGGAGCCTGGGGGGCGAAAAAAAAGAACGGAAAGAAATTGAAAATATAGAAAAAAAAGGTTATACTGTATTAATCTACACCACGAAGATGCCGGAAAACCAGATTTTTAAAGTGAGACAGATTGTAAGAGCATGGAAACACAGAAGAAGGCAAAGCATTCCACAGTTTGGCTGTGTGAGGAAAGAAGGAGGTACTATAACGGGTTATTCTCGTGTGACCGATATCCACAGAGAAATGGTGGGCACCGCGGGCAAGACGTGTGTTACGAACCCACGGCCTTACCGGCGGTACACAGGATGCCAAATCCCCTGAACATTGCCCGTTAAAGTACCTGTAAAAGAGAGAGAGTGAAGCAACATTGTGTCGAAATAGACTGCTTTGGCTCGCCTCCACATTGGCCACACACGGCTGACTCATGGTTTTTTAATGGAGAGGGCACCCCCCTCCTCATTGTGATAACTACTTGGTCCCATCGACTGTTTGACACCTCCTGGTGGAGTGCTCTAGTCTCAGAGATCTTCTTAGTAAGCATCTCTCCCAGTACCGGGGAGGAGACGGGTCTTACCATCTCTCTTTGTGCTGGGGACGAGGGGGAGGGGGCATCCTCTCCTTCATGGAGAAAGTTGGCTTTCCACACATTCTTTGATTTTTATCTATTAATGTTTAAATGTTTTTTACAAAAGTTATATGGTACTTATGTTTTTTTTTTACCTTGCATCATTTGATTTTAGTCTTGTAAGCCTTTACCGTATTTTAATTTGGCGACGTATGTCTTCAGCTGTTGCATCACCAGGAATGTAATTAATCAATCAGTCATTGTTACAACATGCTATTGTGACTATATTTTGAGTATAGGGAGTCCCCAAGTTACGAACGTCCAACTTACGAGCACTCGCTGATACAAACTAGGTCCCAGATGGTAAATTTTTTCAAGAATCCAACTTAGATACCACTGGTTCATAGTGTTAAGTATGAGAGCTGGTTTGCGTGGCGTAGAGTTGAGGCGGAAAAGTGGGTGGGGAGTAATACGTCACCCAGCAACACACCTTGAGGGAGTGTCAGTACACCTAACCCTCACATCAATAACATATTTGATCAAGTGCAAACTGTTGTTTTTTGCTTATTAATTCTATTTTTGCTGCCTTCATCATGGCTCCCAAATGCAAACCTAATGCAAGTGAAAGTAGTGCATCCAAGAAAAGGAAAACAGTTACAATGGAAGTGAATGTTGATGTAATTAAACTTTCTGAAAAAGATGAAACATTCTCAGTCATCGGTAAAGCGTTGAGCTTCACTCAGAACGATCGGAACAGTTTTGAAAGACATACCGTATATCACGGCCTATAAGGCGGCGGGGTGCATAAGACGCCCCCCCCAAATTTCCATTTAAAAAGTAGCTTTTGAGCTCTATTTGCTGTATAAGACCAGTACCCCAAATGTGACACTTACCCACTGACTCAGTAGTCCTTTACCAACCATCCTTGATTTTTTAAAATAAGGCCAATTCACTTCAAGTAATGTCATCAAATTATACCCGCTGGTGTAGTGTAAACACTAGTGACGTCACTGAAGCGTGGTGGGAGTGTTCCCTCGTCTCGGTGGTGTGGCTGTGTTCCGACTATTTATACAACATGTGGTTCAACAGCAACCACCGTATTCTAATTGTGGTGTTTCATTAGGATATGAGTGAAAAAGGTTACCAGTATGTACTTACTACATACATTTATTACACAAATATATATATATATATATATATATATATATATATATATATATATATATATATATATATATATATATATATATATATATATATATATATATATATATATATATATATATATATATATATATATATATATATATATATATATATATATACTGAATATACTATGTACAAAAAATGAATGTTCAATGAATTATTTATGGTGCATTAGGGTACTGGTCACTTCTGATGGGCTATAAATAGCCTTCTTTATCTCCCCTCCATCTCACCCTGAGCCAGACGGAAGGGTCTTGGTAAATAACATGTTTGCTTATTTTCCATTTACTTTAAATAGATTTACCGAATTATTTGTTTTATTTATTTATTTATAATATACTATAATATATTAAACACACTGTAATTATTTTCTTTAATTTATAAACTGTTTTGCGACAAAGGAATGTTCTCCAGTAGTGTTTCATTAGGATTTGAGTGAAAAAATATTACGTACTTACACAATTGTTCCTCTTACTTTTACAACACAACATACATACAGTATATTATTTCTCAGTTTTGATCTTTTTTTTTAATTTTTGTATTTATTTATAGTTAGTTACTTAAAATAAGGCCAATTCACTTCAAGTAATGGCATCAAATATTACCAGCTGGTGTAGTGTAAACACTAGTGACGTCACTTGAGCGTCTGTAATTAACCGTCGATAGTTTCAAGAATTAATGCACTTTTCCTTTCTTGTCTCCTCACTGGCAAATGGGGGGGGGCGTGGGGAGGGGTGTGTGATGATAGCTGTGTTTATTACAGGGGTATAAATCTCTTTTACGGTATGTTAGACAGGTTTATAATACATTTTTATTATTTTAATATACCGGTAATCTTAATTTGAATCCAGCTTGCCAAACGTAAGTTTCAGTATAAAATAATTAGTGGTAAGACCTTGTGAGTGGCTTACGATGTTTTCATCACCACTCTTGACACACTAAACCACAATATTTAAGAGGTAAGAATTTTAAACTTGGTGGTTTAGACGACCCCCTAACTTTGGGCAGATTTTTTTAATGTTCAAATTTCGTCTTCTAGGCCGTGATATACGGTA